>NC_029778.3:71025598-71031707 GCF_000817695.3 Arachis duranensis | reverse complement strand
GTTTTAAAATATTAACTTTTTTATATGTTATATTTTAGTTTATAGTTGTTAATTTTAATTATAATCTTTTTTTTTCGAACAGTACGATTATTTTTACGTAAATACCTAGTAAGGAAAAAAAAGAAAAGTTCTTTTTTTGAAGTTTCCCACCTGCCCTAAAAGGCCTAATAAATAATAGACTCCTAGCTAGTTTCGTCTTATTAGAAGAGGGAAAGAACTAAAAAAATCTAAGTTCCTGAGATGTGAAAAGTCATCGGGCAACTAAAATATTAGCTCATTAATTTAAATATGGAAAAATTTTGGTGTATTGGCTGAAAATGGGTATATTGTGTGTATTACATGTATGTGAACGTGTTAGATGGTAGTACAATACACAGGGGGCGTGTTGCCTGAACCACGTGGGAGGCGTGGAAGCGACGTGGCTGGATGAGGTTGTGCCAACAAGGCAGCACACAGGGGGCGTGCTTAGTCAGCACGCCCCCTGCGTGCTGACGTGGCGAAACCTGGATGACTCAGACGGGGAAGCACGCAGGGGGCGTGCTGACGTGGCGAATATGCATTGGTCCACGTATGCAGCACGTGGGGGCGTGCTGAATGAGCACGCGGGGGGCGTTCTGACACGTTTCAAAGCGTGATTGGCTGAGGCAGACAGCACGTGGGAGGCGTGTTAAGTGCATCTCTCTATATAAGGTAGAGCTCGATAGTATTTGCATGCTGAAGAAGATTTGAGTGTGTTTTGAGTGTTCTTTGAGGCTATTGTTAGTGCAATGGAGGGCACCGCAAACTTGGTGGTGTATAGCAACGGTGAGATAATACATAATACTCATGAGGGAGTGAGGTTTGTGTCCTAGAATTCGTTTTCATTTGTGGTTCCATGCACGATGACGTTAATGGAGCTGCAGAACGGCCTCTGTAAAAGCATGGAGAACAGTACGTTAATGAGAGTGAGCAGAATTCTGTACCGGAATCCGATTGTAGTTTTTGGTGGTCTAATACAGTTTGATGCCATGCCGATCACTGATGAAGCGAGTATGCAGAACATGTTTCAAATTCACCGGCAAACTCAGATGCGACACCCACAGATTGAGGTGTACGTTGAGTTTGAAACTGTAGAGGCAGTGGCAGTTCAGAATGATACAGATATACATGATGATAGAGGTGCAGTGTACGAAGGAATGAATAGTGACAGCGAAGAGGACTTCGAAGCCACTTATGAGGCCGGAATATACAAACATAGGTACGTGGTGACGAAATAATATTTTTTTGTCAGTTTATACGTTCGTTTGAGTAATTAACAGTGTTGTCTTTACCGTACCGGACCGGACCGGATCGAACCGGATCGGACCAGACCGGACTAGACCGGACCGGACCGGCCGGTTCGACCGAAAAACTGGTGAACCAAACATTAAACCGGTCCGGTCCATTAATTAAGCCGAATAAGGAAACGAACCAGTATGAATCGGTGAAACCGGAAATGAACCGATGAAAACCGGTCAAACTCGATAAACCAGTCTAACCGAATCGCTGAAAATTAAAATAGCTGAATATTCTTAAAATGTTAGTAAAGATATGTATTTTAAATTTTAACTTTAAATTTTTTTACTATTTTTTAATTTTGTTGACATAGGCGTTGCCGATGCTGAGGACGAGGAGTTCTGGATTGGAATGGAATACAGTTCTAGAAAGTCGGTCGTCGCATCAATTAGAAGTTTTACTATTGCTAAAGGAGTTGACTATGAGGTGTATGAGTCTGAGCCACAGACGTTCTATGCAAAATGCAAGATGTACGGGCGTGGATGTGACTGGCTTATCCGAGCTAGCTTGATACGGAAAAAAGGGTGTTGGGAGATACGAAGATACAACGGTAGGCACACATGCACGATCGAAACGATTTCACAAGATCATTTCAAGTTGGACTCAGATACAGTTGCTGAGGCTATAAGGCCATGGTCGAGACGGATCCGTCCATCAAAGTGAAATCTATAATTGCGGAAGGCCAGTCAAGGTTCAACTATACCATCAGTTACCGAAAAGCTTGGTTGGCAAAGCAGAAGTCCATAGCCAACGTTTTCGGTGGTTGGGAGGATTCTTACCAAGCCTTGCCATGGTGGCTCTTGGTCATGGTGCAGAAGATGCCTGGTTCAGTTGTCCAAATAGAAACATGACCACTGTACAATGGGAATGAGGAGGCGCAAGGTGTAAAAATACTTCATCGTGTATTTTGGAGTTTCAATCCATGCATTAGGGCATTTAGGCATTGCAAGCCTTTGGTTCAGATTGACGGCACACACCTATACGAAAAATACAAAGGTACACTTCTAGTCGCTGTTGCACAAGATGGGAACCAGAACATTGTGCCTATCGCCTTTGCCTTGGTGGAAGGGGAGACAGCTGATGCGTGGCACTTCTTTCTCAGGAGTCTGCGAATGTATGTTGTTAGAAAAGACGGTGTGGGTATGATCTCAGACCGACATGATTCAATACGGGCAACAGTAAATTGTTTTGGTGGCGACTGGCAACCTCCAAGAGCATGGTGGATGTTTTGTATAAGACACATCGGCAGTAACTTCTTAAGGGCATTCAAAGTCCCTCACTTGCAAAAGCTTGTTGTCAACATAGGGTATTCAAGAACGGTGGAGGAGTACAATATCAACTATAAGAGGTTGGAAGAGCGAGGCAAGGCATATGCCAGGTGGTGCGATGCCATTGGACTCAGACATTGGGTATTGGCATTCGACGAGGGACATCGATGGGGCTATGTGACAACGAACCTTGTCGAGTGCATTAACTCAGTGTTGAAGGGTGCCCGTAATCTACCTGTGTTGGCGCTGGTCCGAGTAACATATTATAGGTTAAATAAACTTTTTACGCGGAAGAGTGCCGAGACTCACGAACGCAAGCGTGCTGGATATACGTACTCTGCATTTGCGCAACAGCGGATAGAAGCAAGTATGCAATAGGCTGGGAATATAGTTGTGCACTGCTTTGATAGACGAAATGAGGTGTTTGAGGTGTGCGAAATGACTACTGAAAAGGTGTTAGTTGTTGATCTTGCACGACGGACGTGTGACTGTGGGCACTTTCAGGTTGAACGAATACCATGTCGCCATGTTATTGCTTGCTGTGCTAACCAGCGTCTCGATTGGCAGTGTATGTGCATGATGTGTATAAGATGACGGAGGTTCGTAAAGTATATAGGTTTGAGTTCACACCATTAGGTGATCCTGAGACATGGCCTGCTTATAAGGGACCCACATTGGTCGCTAATCCCGCGCTGAAGCGAACGTCTAAAGGCAGGCCCAAACTGACTCGATACTTGAATGAAATGGACTTACGCAACATGCATGGTCCTCGGATATGCCGTCTCTGTGGTGCTCAGGGTCATAGTCGGAGTAGGTGTCCTCAGCGTGCTGGACCGAGTGGTGCTGGTTCGTAGTTTAATATTGTCATGTTTGTATTTTTTAATTTGCATTTTGTTAGTCGATGCTTTTGAAATTAGACGTGTTTGTATTTTTCAATTGAAGTCTATCCATTGATATTATAATGGTCGCTTAATATTGTCATTAACTGATTACATAAGTTAATAAAACAAACATTAAACACAATTTACATAAGTTAACAAAACAAATATTAAACACGATTTACATTAAGTTAATTCTGAAAATAAGATCAAAAAAACCTAAACCGAAGCTCACTTCTTTCCAACGAACCAGTGCAGCCCTTTACGCATAATGCCCGTCCCTAACCGCGATGGAGTATACCTATCAGGTGGATTTCGCTCCGTCCGGAGGTCATATGGGTGACCTCGAACTGAGTCATCCACCCCCGGAGCTCCCGAACCGCCTGCCTATGTAGGAGCGGCTGACCCACCTGCATCTGTCAGAGCGGCCGACCCGCCTGCCTCAGCTGGAGCGAATGGACTTGGGTTGAACGTGTCAACAACTGCGTATGCCCGCTGACACTGAATAAAACCACTATCACATGACGCACTCTCTGACATGTGGTCCGAAGTACGACCCCGTAAACCATGGCCCATATCTACTGATGCCCTACGTGGATCAGCCGATACTGACGGTGAAGGGATACCACTAAAATCTGACCAGCCACCCAAACCAGCGTTGGTCCAATGCTGTAGTTGCTGATCTCCATGTCCGTCGCTGGAGAAGTCAAACCAATCATGACCGGAAGGAATGGTAAGTATGGGATCATGATGCTGAGAGTGGTGGCTGTGCTGAGACTGCTGAGAATGGTGGCTGCTCTGAGTGTGATGGCTACCATGACTGTAGGCCGGTGGCTGTGGTATATAATAAGAAAACGGCTCAAACACTGCATGCTAAGGTGGCTGAGGGGGAGGTGGTTGTGGGGCAGGTGGCTGTGGATGATGAGGAACGTATCCCGTCAATCTCAACAGATGTCCGTAGGAGCGCATGTACCAATCCCGGTACTCAGCCGTCGGTAAAAAATCCCAGGTCGGAAGGGGGTGCAGGTCCCGCAGTCGGCTGAGTCGCCTGTTGGCCCATTCCACTATCCATGGCCCATGCAAAACTGTCCAGTCATAAAGCTGCACTCCGTGTAGAACGATGCAATGCTGGTCAACTGGAATATCCCTTGGTACCCCCGGAGGAGGTTGTACATATCCAAACTGACGCATCACTCGGTCCGCAGGGTGCCACTCGACACACTTGAACGACAATAATGGAGCAACGATGTCACACACCTCAAGATGGGGATGCAAGTCATCGGGGACGATTAACCCGTCATACGGCCGCCACTCAAACTGCCACAGTATTATTGGTATATTAGAACCCTAACAATAATGGTTGAAAAAACGAATAAGAAGAACCATAACTATTTACCTCCTGCATGTAGTCTATATCATGCCTGAATGTCTCTACGGTCTTCGATGACCACGCTGTGGTCCGTTTCGAATGACTCCATCTGAAACATTGTTAATTGAAAAAATTTAAATAACTCATCATATGTCAAACATGCATCATGAATATAACACGTAACTAAACTAAGACTTATTACCTCCTGACAACTGGTATCTCGGCCAGTGGAAGCGTTTGTCTCGGTACGGGAGCAAGACACGGTATTCGCTCCCATGCCCAAACAAACAACAGATTAAGAGGGCCATCCATCTCCTTTGTATCATATCGTGATGCACGGCATAGTGCTCTGTAAAGATGTGCCAGACATGCTGACCCCTAACTATAAGTATGGATCCGCTCAAAATCGCGAAGCAATGGTAGATACTTCGCATGGACATATGCGGTCGACTTGTCCGTGAATAGAGTCGACCCTAACAAACAGAAGATCTGACATCTGACGTATCGCCTGATGGACTCCTCAGTGTCTAACAGCTCTGCGTCTCTAATATGTTGAACCCAACCCAACTTTATATAGGACTTCGCATTATGACTGACTAATGGCTCACGACCGAATAACGCTATGCCCTGACTTTGAACGAAGTCGCTACTACAATCTGTCCATCCACTGACAGGCTCTCCATCAATGGGTAGGTCGAATATATGAGCGACATCCTCTAATGTCACTGTAACCTCACCGATCGGCAACACCAAGGTGTAGGTCTCAAGCCTCCACCTTTCAACCAGAGCAGCTAACATGGGGTGAAATCCTCTTATGACTCCAATTCTAGAGACGTGGTAAAATCCAGTGGCGCGTAAGTAGTTCTCCACCATCGGATTCCACATCTGTGGCGGATCCAGTTTACGCACCAACAAATTCCTGTTAGGCTGCATCAACAAAGATATATGTTACATTAATTAAATAATAATCCTTATAAATATTTTAATAAACATTCACATATTTATTTTAATATCTTATTTATTAAAATATTTAACATAACATATCTATTTATTTATTTATTTATTAAAAATTTAAATTCTTTATTTATTTGTCGAATAAAATATTTAATCCTTACAAAAAAAATTTATGCGATAACAATATTAAATAGCATTTATCACTATTATTTAATAATCTTTATTTATCAAATTATTTATTTTTCAATATTTAATAACAATATATTTTATATATATTTACATATTTATTATAATATTTATTCATTAATATACGCGGCCACGTATTT
>NC_029778.3:71011505-71025532 GCF_000817695.3 Arachis duranensis | reverse complement strand
CTTTCCCTAAACCTATACACACACAGACAACCCACACTTCTTTCCTTCTTTCTAATTTCCTTGCTTGTATGCTACTAACTACTATTGATGCTGTTTCCTTACAATATAACGAAGACTCATGCATATATATAGAGGGAACTCGAGGGAATCTCTCGGAGGAGGGGGCTGTCCCCTGCATGCAGGCAGCCTACAGCACGCCCCCTACGTGGTGTAGCAGTAGCATTGGAACTCGAGGGAATCTCTGCTGCGCTTCATAGTTCTCTAGGCACCACGCCCCCTGCGTGGTGAGTCAGCATGCCCCTAGCGTGGTAGAGGAGTGTCGCCACGTCGCAGTCAGCACGCCCCCGACGTGTTGACCGTGGGTTCCATACTCCGGCAATACCCTTCCTTGGCCAATATCCAGCCAATACACCATCTCTGCATCCATAAGAAAAATAATTTCTGTCTTTAATTAGATCGAGTGCTGTGTGAAAAGTCATCGAATAAAGTTTGAAGTAAGATTTTTGATTAGTTGGACTCTACTATGAATATGTTTGGATGATTATAATAATTATATAAATGTGATTAAAATTAACATTATATTATTTTTGATATTTTGGTAATATTTTTAAGTAATATTTTTTAAAAATATTGTTTAATGATAAAAAATATTATTTTAATTTTAAAAATATTTTTAAAATATTATAATTATCATAGTTACTGTAATATTTTCTTTTAAAGTTAGTATTTTTTATCAAAAAATTATAGATGTATTTAAATCATTAGAAAACAGATATTTCTGTATATACGGTCTATTGACAGAGAAGGGAATTCATAACAAATGAATAATAACATTTTTTAATTTTAAAAGAAGGATGAAAGTGGTGTTATTACTTATTAGAGAGGATGGTATTTGATGCTGTTGTGATGATAAAAACGAACAAATTAGACAATTCGATTTGCACACTAAATCTACGTGTCACGCATGTAGTTTGTCTATTTTTTTTTATCTTTTTCTTTCATGCACTTTTGTGTTGTTCAAATTTATGTTTTTTATGTTGTTCAAAAAAAAAAATCATATCTAAAAGACTTAAGATAAAAAAGGTTAATCATCTTGAAATTCACATTATTAATTCTCTTAGTCATTTTAATTATATAATTTATTATTAAATTTTTTTATTTAATAAAAATAATAATGATAATATTACAGATTAATATTATTTATAATAATTAAATGATAATTAATATTGTTAACGTATAATGTGATCTTTAAAATTGTTAGAGATATATTCTTTTATTTAGTTAATAAATATTATTGAGGTAGAAAATATATATTTCTTTTTGAAATAAAACGCTCAACACAACAAAATGGAGCATTAACGTCTCAACAGAAAGTATTAAACAGATAAAAAACAAACTAATTCTTAATCATCTTCGACAAAAGCTATCAACAACCCAAAAGATCAAATATCACTCCACTCTTTATAATTCTTAATCGACCTGTTAACTACTCCTGCAACACCTGATTCTTGATTCCTGAAAATTCTGTCATTTCTTTTCAACCAAGTGCTCTAAATGATAACAATGAAATCAAACTCACCAATATTCTATTAATTTGACTGCACGATTGATCCTGAACTACGTAACTTACGATCATTCAGCTCTATATCCACCAGTTTGATAATGATGTTAACACACTAATGCCTTTTCTTTCTTCCAAGTGCACAACCTCATTGAAGACACCCATGTAGCAAAGAGGAACCTGACATATTTCCAATAAAAAAAAAACTCAACTCTTCCCACACAACAAGATTCTCTTCTCTTGTATGCGCACCATACACCAAGCAAACAGCACAAACAAAAATTATTGTTCATCAATTCCCCTACCATCTCCCCCCTTTGTAACAATTACTCAACCTAAATATCATAACATCCCACATTATTAATAAACCTCCAAAAGCACCTTCCGATCCCACAAATTCCAAACTCACCACATCAATACCCCAAAATTGCACTATATCAAACTTAGAAATCACCTCCTTCTTTGTCTCTATCAATCCTAACATATTCATATTATTTTTACGCTTAAATTTTTTACTATTTTCTACTTTTCAACACTCCCTAAACCCCTCAAATTCCACAAACTAAAATCATTTAAAAAATTTTATTACACATCTTATTTCGATTTTTGGGACGACACCTTCTTACTTTTTCTTTCTGTTTTGCTTATCTTTTCAGTGTACTGAATAATAATTATTAAAATTATATTTTAGATATATTTAAATTTTATTAATTAGTGTTAGAAGTTAATTGTGAAATTCTTATAAAATAATTTTTGAATATTTTTAAGCAATTGATGAGTTAATTGTTATTATAAATATATTAGTAGTTATGTGTAATAAAAATTAGATTTTTTTAAATTTTAATAATTAATTAACTCTTGTTTTGGATATAATAATTATTTTTATCATTATAATAACATTAATTAAGCGTTTAATGTATATTATTAGCTGTACGTGAAACTGCAAGTTAACAAATAATTGAATTTAGTGTAAATTAGTTAGTTAATTAATTATTAACACTTTGCTCATCTTTGCATGCATCAAGGATGGTGCAATCTTTAAGTGTGGGGAGGTCGAGACTGACTTCTGTGGATAACTATTTCCTTTTTCCAATATCAAATTTTAATGTTCTTTGTTAGTTAGTATAAATTATCTTTTGTAGTTAGTCATTTGTATGATAGATTGCATTATAGTTAGAGTTTGTGCATATTTTACCACTACTTAGTGGAAGTGATAATTTCTTTTTCAAGAAACTATTTTAGGGCATTTCACTAATTTGAACTAAAATTTTTGAACTTGCTTGAAGAAATTTATTTTGGAACATGGTTTTAGAGCTAGAACACACAAGCCTAGTGAGATTTTGAGCCTATTGATTGGTTGCATCTAATCAACCAATATTTTATTTTGGTGTGTATTGTTCTCTCTAAGATTGTGATATGTATCTTGCCTGATTCTATATTTTTATTATTTGATGTATGCATGCATTTATGTGATTGAGACCTTTGTTTCACTAAACTCACATACCCAAATGGCCTTACCTTGTTATCAACTCTTTGCAAACCAATGTTGAGTCTATTTTACCCCATTTGTTCTTTATTTTAGCACATCACTAATACTAAATGAAAAACAATAAATGTCCTTAATTTGAATACTTGGTTAGCTTAGACTAGTGAGAGTGTGCATGATTTACGTGTGGAAAAATTGGGTATGGAAACATCTGGTTTGAAAATTGGGTATTGTATCTTTTTGTGAAAATGTGAAAAAGATAATTGAGCACATATTCTTACATTCAATACCTTAATCATATGCATTGATTTCTTGTATATGTATATTAACCACCACATATAAAAAAAGAAAAAAAAAGAAAGAAAAAAGAAAAGAAAAATAAAAAAAGAGAAAAAGAAAACAATAAAAAGGGGACAAAATGACCCAAAGTAAATGGTGGTAGCAATGCATATGTATTGTACTCAAATTTGGAATGCATGAATATGTGAAAAACATAGTTAATGGGTAGTTAGATTTTGTATTTTGATTACATGGGTTATCTTAAGTTAAGTGGGAAGTTTAGGTTAATCAATGATTCATATTTTAATCCACTTGACCAAATACAGTCCTACCTTGACCCTAACCCCATTACAACTCTTGAAAAGACCTCTTGATATGTGTATTCATGCATTAAATTTTTGTTGATTAGTAGAAGAAGAGCATACCTTAGAAAGTAAGATTAGTAGAGAATTGAGAGAATCGACCCTTAAACACTTAAGCGATTAGAGCGGATACACTTTCGGTGAGGGTTTGATGCTCAGTTTCTTGTTCCTGGCTTTCGTGAGCTTTCTTCTTGCAAGTCTATTTGTACTTAATTTTGATATTTGAATTGGTGGAATTCATGAAAAATCATACTATGTTAACCCTACTTGTTCATATATTCTTAAAGGTTGATTTACTTTTAACTAAGTAGGTAGAAGCATTTAGCATGTAGTTGCATTCATATAGATATGTTGCATTTAATAAATCCTACCATTCCTCTTCACCCCCTTATAGCTTCTCTTGAGCTTAGTTGAGGACATGCTAACGTTTAAGTGTGGGGAGATTTGATGAACTACTATTTTATGACTTATTTTGGATCGAATCAAGTGGATTTTATCAACTTTATACACACTTATCCATATAATTTGCATGTTTTTAAGTTTCCTTTGTAATTTTGTGCTATGATTGAAAACATGCTTCTTAGACCTTTAAATTACTAATTTTTAATCCTCTCATATTACTATTCGACACCAAGATTATAGGATAGGAATGACTTAGAGGATGGAAAGGAGCATGCAAAAGTGGAAGGAACACAAAGAATTAAAGATTTGAGGAGCTGGTGTCGACGCATACGCATGGCTGACACGTGCGCGTGACCAGGAGCGTCGCCCAACGACGCGTACGCATAAGTGACGCATACGCATGGCTAGTGCAGAGTTCAAATGACGCGTATGCGTGACTGATGCATACGCGTGACGAGCGTCACGTGCTGCAATAAAGTGAAAATATTGGGGGCAATTTCTGCACTGCTTTTGGCCCAGTTTCAGGTCCGAAAAGGAAGACAAGAGACCGAGGAATGGATTCCATTCATTTACACACACTTTATTTTTAGATAGACGTAGAATTCTAGAGAAAGAGACTCTCTCCACTCTCTAGGTTTAGGGGTTCTTCTTTTATTTTCAGTTTTATCTAGGTTTAGATTCTACTTCTTATCTTGATTCAAGTTCCTCTTTTAATTTCTTGTTATTACCTCTTTGCTTTCTTAGTTTTATAGTTGTTTTCTTTACCTTGTTGCTTTATTGTTCATGACTCTTTGTTGATTCCAATTTTCTTTTAATGCATTTTGAGGTATTTTATGTTTATTGTCGCCTTCTTTAATTTGTGTTATTGTTTTCTTGCAATTGTTAGTCTTAGATTTTACTATTTTTTGTTAATTTTCTATGTTTTTATTTTGTACCTTCCAAGTGTTTGATAAAATGATTGGTTGGATTTTAAAATAGATTTTTGTGTTCTTGGCTTTGATTGACTAATTTGGAGACTCTTGAATTGTCAAAGTCTTTTGTTGATTGGTAATTGAAAGTTGCTAATTGGCTTGAGCTTCACTAAATCTAGTCTTTAATTAGGACTTGTGAACTTAAGATAATTTTGCTCACTTGACTTTCCTTCAATTGTTAGAGGTTAACTAAGTGAGAGCAAAAGGCAATTACCATCACAATTGACGATGATAATGAGGATATGAATTCCAATTCTCAACCATTGCAGGGACTTTTCTTAGTTGTTAGTTTAATTTTCTCGTTATTTACATTTCTTGTCCCTTATTTAAAAACCCCAAAACATATTACCTCAGAGCCAATAATAAGTACACTTCCCTGTAATTCCTTTGAGAGACGACTCGAGGTTTAAATACTTTGGTTATTTTTATTGGGTTTGTTTTGTGACAAACAATTTAAACGTTGACCGAGGATTGTATGTCAGTTTAGAACTATACTTGCAACGCGATTTTATTGAGAAATTCTTTACTGACATTAATCCTTCGTCAAGGATCTCTCTGTCTAAACCCTCTTTGAAGGCTGATCTTGCTAGAAAATCTTTTCATTTATTTTAAACCTATAACTAGCACTCTTCACACAACTCATCATCAACTTCACCCTTTCATTACTAAAACTTAATGCTTCGAGGACCCTTTCCAAAAGATTTCATTCTAATCTGTCATATGCTTTATTCATGTCTAATTTGATAGCTAGATTTTTGCTTTCAAGACTTCTTTTTTTGTTTAAATTGTGAAAAGCTTCTTGTACTATTATTATATTATCCTATATGAGTCTACCTTTCACAAAAGCACTTTGGACCGAGCATATAATATCATCTAGCACTTTTCTCAGCCTTCTTACCAAGATCATAGTTATAATCTTGTACAAAAAATTATAACTTATGGGTCTAAGGTGATTTAAACTTTTCAATTGACTCATTTTGGGAAACGAAATAATAGTTGTCTCATTTATCCCTCTCGTTATGATACCTTCTTCAAAAAATTGTTTAACTATACCACATGCTTCTTTACTCACAATTTTTCAATGTTTCTAGAAAAATAAACTATTTAATCCATCTGGACCCGGAGCTTTTAAGCCTTCCATAGTAAAAGTCACCTACTTAATTTTTTCATCATTGA
The DNA here is from genome assembly GCF_000817695.3 of Arachis duranensis. Lineage (NCBI taxonomy): Eukaryota > Viridiplantae > Streptophyta > Magnoliopsida > Fabales > Fabaceae > Arachis > Arachis duranensis. The sequence goes on along the minus strand of NC_029778.3, from coordinate 71,019,295 downwards.
TCTTTACCATCAGATCCTCATTCATCTCTCTAGTAACCCTCCTAGGTATTTCTCTTAATCAGTCCTCCAAGTTCCTGACCCTGTAGAGAAAAATAGCTTAGTGAAACGTCTTTCAACTAACATCATCATGTTTTTCTCTCCTTGTATCCACTGTCCTGTTTCATCTTTTAATTTTTAATTCTATTCTTATTTCTTCTCTGAATTCTTGTTGGATAAAAGAAGGCTATATTTTTATATTCCTATTTTAACTATTTCAGTCTTGATTTTTGTCTCCAAGACTTATCTTCCTACTTCCATAGCTCCGTGATTTGACATTTTAGTTCATTCTCTCTCCTTTGATCTCTTTTTGACATATCAGATTTTTAAATATGTTGTAGTTTTATTTTTTTTTATTTCAATTTCTCTATCTACTCTCTTAAACTTTCTCCTACTCCATTTTGTTAGCTCCACTTTACATTTATTTTTCTTTCTTATAAATTAATTCTAATGATTTATATTCCCGTCATTCAATTGCCAACTTCACTTGATAATGTCTTTACACTCCTTATCATTTGTCCAAAATGGCTCAACTCTAAAATCTTTTTTTATCAGAACCAATGGCTGTATTTTCAAAATTGAAGCACAATGGTCAGAACTTAAATCCAGTAAAGCTTTTAAAATAGCATTTTGATGTATTTGCATTCATTTTCAGTTTACTAACACCCTATCCAGTTTTTTCCTAATGATAAAATTATTTTTTGAATTACGAAACTATATAAATTTACTACCTTTGAGATTAATATCCATAAATTTATTATCATTTACAAACCTTCTAAAAGTTTTTAAATAAGTTTTAAGCTGTGGATGAATGCCCACCTTTTCATTTTGACTTAAAATATCATTGAAGTCACCCAAATAAGCCTAAGGTTCTTCCTTATTCATATTATATACAATGAGCTCCTACCATAGTTTTCTTCTCTTTTAGAAAGCTAGATTTTCATACACAAGATGCCCTGCCAAATCTTTCCATTATTAATGATATATACTAGCTTTTTATCACACCACTCATATACATTAATATAAATATTAGATTTTCATAACAAACTATAGCCTACTAGACAAGCTCCGAGATTTTACACAAAATATATTATCAAAATGAAGCCTTCTTTTTATGTTAAATATTTTTTTTGTCTAGCCCTAGTTTTCATTAGAAATACTATGAGTGTCTTAATTTTTTTACATGGATCGTACAATTCAGAGATTGTCAGGGCAGCTAGTATTTTCTGATAATTCCAGCTAATGATACTCATGGCTGAGGGTGGGACATATTGAGGCCCGCCTCCTCAGTCATTTGTATAACCTTAAACTGACCAGAAGCATACAAAGATAAGTCATACTCCCCTGTGTCCAGTGCATTACTGTTGTTCTTCATTTTTTTAGCCACTTTGCCGCCTATATTCTATTGTACCTCCCTCTATTCCTTATTAGTAAGCAATAGCACCTGATCATTCTCTTTTTTTTTTTTCAAATTCAGCTCCAATTCCATCTTTTTTGCTAGTTGTATTTTTCATTCAGTAGATTTTCTCCTTCCACCATCTTCATCTTCATCGTTCACTAGTTCTACATGGTAGATGTTCTCACCCAAGTTTTCCTGCTGCTCCACCAAGGCATCTTTCTTGCCCTGTAGTTTCATGGACAACTTCCTAATTTTTTTCTCCTTTTGCTCCTATCTTTTATCTTTATTTATCTTTTTTCTATCAATATTTTTATATTTCTCTTTCTTTTTAGCTGTCATAAGTCTTTTTAGTTTCTGGTCTATAATTCTTTTTTTCTACTCTTTTTCCTGGTCAAACTTCTAATCTTTTTTTTAGCTATTCACATATATCTCTTTTGTTATATAAAGATTCATCCCACCTCCTTCTAAATTTTTTTTGTGTTTTTTTCAGTCTACCATCTATTACGTGACGGTCTTCTTTTTTCTTCCAAATTTGTAGTTGATCTACCAAAATATTACGCCCAATATCTTTTTTTGGTCCGTATTTACTCAATTTCTGATCTTCTATCTCCTTTTTTTCTTTTTGGGATTGTTTGGTGAAATTTCATTTATATCTCAATAATAAGATTTTTAAATTTGTAGGCTGCTCTTAGATCATGCTGTACATCCTCATATCCTTGAAAATCAGGAATTTTTTGTACTTCTCTCACCTGCTCCCCTACTTCAGTCATTTCTTCTTCTCTCCTAATTAGGTTTTTTCGTGCACTTTCTTCCCTAAATTCATGTTGCAGAATTTGTTTAGCCCTAATCTTGCTTTCTTCAGTACTTTGTTCTTTACCATTTTTTTCTTTCAAGACTTTGTTGTTCACGCGCCTGCTCTTCCTCCTCTTTTCTCTATTCATGTTGTTTTGAACTTCCTCTTCCTATGGCTGAAATTGGTCAAATTTGGCTTACTCCTAGAACTGGTAAGTACTTTTTGATTGGATTCCAGCATGCCATGACTCTTGGATTCTTGCATGTTTTTTTCACATTTTTAATTATTCCACAATTAAAATAGTAGCTATCTGACAGTCTTTCATACTTAAAGAAAATTCATAATGGTAAAAGCTCCTCTCTTTCTCTCTCTAACCAAAAATCAGTAGGTAAATCGTTGGTAATATTGATGCCAACTCTGATCTTTAGAAATGATCTCCTAAAAACGCCATCCACTTTTGAGTCTTTAGTCTCAGCCAAAATTCACAACATTCCTCTGATAAGGATTTCAGTCTCCTTATTCATGTGATCTAGTAGAATGCCATGAACTTGAATTTAGAACTCCATAAAGTTATGATCAACTTTAAAACTGATTCTTCCTCTATTCATAATCTAAATTGACTAGATTTTTTCTAATATTTCAAGAACTATTTTGGATAATCTGAAGCCATCTCTTCTTGTCTTTGAAGTTAAATAGCATCTTTTTTATCTCAATATCAATAACTGCAATTCTTTGTAGATGATTTTTTTACATTCTCAATAAAATATTGTTATATATTTTGAAGTTCATCTCTTTATCACTTCTTATCTCTTTCACCACATTCAAACAATCCTTTTTATACCCTAGCTCTCCCTGCTTGTTAAGATTGATGATTTTTTCTTCTATATTGTTCATTTTGTAGATTGTTAATCTTTTGGTTGTTGTATATTTCATGTCTCACGATAGCTTTGGTGGTTTAGATGATATATAAAACTTTTGTATACAGTTTGTAGTTTGTGAGATTTTACAAGTTGAAAAAATTTTCTACTAAAAAAAATTCGATAATCTTAGAATACTCTTCTAATAAGAGAAGAAGAGCTCAATGATCTTAGAGTACTCTCTTAATAAGAGAAGAAGAGCTCTATATTGCAGTATTCGAACTAGAGCCAAATTCTTTTAGTTTTTAGAACTTATAAGAAGGACTTATATTGAGTTCCTACACTTTTTTTTTATTTAAGTCTTTACATTAATTTTTTTTAGTTGAATTCTTATACAATTAAGTCAATTACTATCAAGAAGAACCTAATTAAAAAAAATAGTATAAAAATTCAATTAAAAAAATATAAGAACCTAATTAAAAATTTCGTAAAACTATAAAGATCAACAAAATAATTAAACTTTAATTTTATAAATAGTACCAAAAGAAAACTTGAAAAAAAATATATAAAAATTAGGGATCACATTTTACTCCTTCAATCAAAACAAAAAATTAAAAAGATTCATTTTCATTAGTGTTCTATTTTTAAATTCTTCCAACTAATTAAATTGGGGATGGTGATTAGATTTTACCATAAAATATCATATTCGTATATCCTTCCACGATTTATATATTAAAGAAAAAGACAATGCATAACCAGAATTAGTTTATAATAATTTAGTAATATGAATATTCATTTATTTTATTTCAAGTAAATTTATTGAAATCATATATAATTTATATGCTAAAAAAATATTAAAATTTATTATTTTTAATTATTAATTAATTATTAATATTTAAAAAAATAAAATAAAATATATTATTAAATTATTAAATTAAATTGATAATTTATTGCTAAACCAAATGAAACATTCCAAGCCAAATAGCATACATCAACACACATTTTATTCATCGTAAACTTATATAAGCATATATAACAACAACATTCATGGTTATTCTCAGCCCCAACATAGGACTCAACTACAGAGTACCTATCATCAATGCCATATATTTTTCCATCACCGGAAAACACACTTTATTTTTCAAGTGCTTTTCTCATAGCCAGAACATGATCATACACTTTCTTCTGATCAGGAAGTGTCTTGGAAACAGTGTCTCTTTGCATACACCTTTTGGCCCAAGCTATTAATTTAGGACACTCTGCTTCCATTTTGAAGTTGCCATAAGTCTCATAGGCATAAAACCAACTGTAAAATGGAATTAGACCAATATCAAGGAACCCAAAAGTGTCACCCCCATAAAATGCTTTGTCTCCCAATATCTCCTCAAGTTGCTTGAAAATAGAAATTAATTCCTTCTTCCATGTCTCATGCTCTTCTCCTTCTGAGAGCCACATTTTTCTCCAAGTCTCATAGATCTGGGATCACAAATGGTAATTGATATTACTAAATTTATATAACTCATCTAGACACTAGAATTGTTGATTCTATTAAGAACAAAAGTAGTCATTCATATATTCTTACATAATTCCTATACTTAAAAGATCACATATTTCGCATCATTTCATTAAGTAATGGTATAAAAAAAATTAAAGAAGAATATCAAAATTAATGAGTATTTTAAAAACTTTTATCACTAAATAAATAGACATAGATGATTTTTACATGTTGGAAAAAAAATTGCTAACTATACATTTTCTCAACCACAAAATGATGAGAACTAAAAATTAAGAAGAATAAAAACTATTATATCTCTCGTCTTTGAATCTGCAAACTAATCACAAGATAATATATCCTAGAACATCAAAGATCGTCTTGAGAATTCAATTTGTATGTACTTTGAATGTAAAAATATTTTACAACTTTTTACACTCCATACTTAAATAATTATCCAAATTTAGGAAACAAAATAATAGAAACTATATGCATCAAAACAAAGGTAAAAGAAGTCACCTTTTTGTCAATGAAATCAACCCAGAATCTAGCTTGAGCTTTCTCATAAGGGTCAGAGGGCATGATTGGATTTTTATCATTCCAAACCTCATCGATGTACTGAACTATAATTGCAGATTCACAAATCGGTCTACCCTTATGGATCAGAACTGGAACCTGCTTATGTATTGGATTCACCTGAAGAAGAAAAGGGCTTTTACCCTTAATTAGATACTCTTCTTTGTACTCATACCTGACACCTTTTTCAGCCAGTGCAATCCTCACCCTCATACCAAACATGCTTGCCCATGCGTCTAACAAAACAACCTCTTCTTCCATTGTTGTTGGTGTTGTTTTGCAAAAGATTCACCAAAAAAGTAAAATGTTCACTAGGCCTTCTTTATGAATTATGATCAAGTTCCACTATTACAACTACTCCAATTATTGATCCCAATAGAGAGTGGAATCATTTTATAATACAAAATTAATGGATAAGCTAAGAGCTTTAGACTTTAGAACCATATGTAATTCTTGAACGTTCTAGAATTGACTTGCCTTTGGACTTAACACGTGTCTCCAGGAAAAACTAGAGAGTCTTAAGAAATATGCACGTAAAAATTAAAATATTTATCATTGTTAGAAGAGGAATATTAGAGGCCAGCAACTTTTGTGACTTATAACTATTAAATAATTATTAATAATGATTTTAATAGTATAAAATTGATGTAAAATTTCATTTAATGATTCATTTTTTCTTGTTATTTACATGTTGATCAGAATTTAATAAAATTATTGGTCCCTAAATTTTTTTTTTATCGAAATTCTAGATATCATTATCAAGTATTTATATGTATATTTTTATAAGTTTTATTGGCAAAGTATTCATCGTTCCAAATTTTTTGAATTATTAAATAATCTTATTTTGTTAATTAATCTTTTATATATGAAAAAATATAGAGACCAGCACTTTTTTAATAATTTGATCAGCGTTTAATCATTAAAAAAAATAATTTTTTATTATTGAATATAATCTCACACCATTAAAAATATTATTGATAGCCAATTAATAGTAACAAAATACAAAATTTGTTAGTTTCCTAACATTTCTCTTTATATATTATTTAATTTTAAATATTATTTTTTATTTTATAAATTATTATTCTATTTATTATCATTTATATTTTTATAACTGTATCATTAATAATTAAAAACAATAATAAAAATAGAATTTTTATTACTAATTTAATTTCTAAATTTTTAAGTTTAAGATATTTTTTATTGTTTTGATCCCTTCTATGAATAAACAAAAAAAATTGTATTTATCGTTAATTCAATCAATTTAATTAGAAATCAATCAATTGTTAAGTAATAATGTGTGTCAAATAACTCAACTAAGAATTAGTATTAATCGATTTAATAGAAAAAACCATCCATTGATTTTTAACAAAATTGATTGAAATAGCGAAAATTATATATTAGATCTATTTCAATTATTACTTGGTCAAATCAATTGCTAAGAAAACTAATTGATTGTAATATTGTACAATAAAAAAATAGTACAAAATTTCAAACCATAAAATTATATTTTTTTTATTATAATTTGTGAATATACTTTGAAAAATTATCAATTTGTAGGTGGATATTTTCAGCAAGATAAATTTAAACAAAAGGATGTAACAATATGTTTATAATTTGATGGTCCCTGCTGCGATTTGAAATTTGTAAGTATTTTTTCTAATCTTTTATTTATAAAATTTTCTAATTAGCAACTAACATACATAATGTACAACTGATTCACGTATTTTTTATGCTTTAGATATATAATCTAATCGTAATTTTCATTAAGAATTACACAATTTATCACTTTGACACTTATTTTAATGATAAAAAATTAATCATCGTTAAGATGTTATAATACACTAGCTGAATGTCAATTTTTCAAATTTAATATTATATTCTTTAATAACATTTTAATTTGAAATAGGTAAGAGTGTTGGAACAAATTAACCTGACAAGGACGATGACATTTAGATATATAAAAAATAATTTTTAGACTATAGTATTACAAGATTAGAAGATATACGTACTTAAATGTGGTTCAAACTAAAACTCTATTACTTAAGTAATGAAGTGGACGAATATAATTTTTTAGTTATGACGTCGGTAGATGACTTTTGAAATATATACACAAACAATTAAATGTTTAGATATTACCGGTCTAAATTATTAAAAAAATTTAGTTTAAAATTAGTTATTGAGTATTTATATGTTGAAGTAATATTTTATCTCTTTTACTATTTGAACAACTATATTTCAAACTAATAGTATGTCTTTCTAATTATATTCTATTTAAAATAATTAATTTAGATTATATATAGCATCCCTAAAACGTGGACAACCTTATTCTAATTAGTAGTTGTTATGTGCAAAAATTATGTTCAAATATACAATAGGATAAATTCATGAACATGGCTATGCTTTTTTGAGATAGTCATGCACTCATGTTATATCACTCTAATATAAAAAATTTATGTTTCATATAGATAAGTGAATTCAAAAAGATATTTTGCAAAATAATTTTAATATAAAACACTTAAAATTTAACATTAGTTTATATGTTTTTTAATCTATCTTTATACAATAATAGAATATACTATATATATAGTATAATAATTTATTTATAAGTATACACATGACATCGATCTCATTCTAATT
>NC_029778.3:71009368-71010629 GCF_000817695.3 Arachis duranensis | reverse complement strand
ATAAAAATTATTTAATAATTATTCAAAAACTTAAAAAAATATATAATTTATTATTAAAATTATTTAATAATTCAGACGTTTGGAACTAACTATTAAAACTGGAGTTTGCTGCTTAGTAAGATAATATCCATCAGTTGAAATTGTATACAATTTTATTATATAAAGAAAGAGTATACATTTTTTTATAATTATTTTAAATTATTTTATTAATGTTCAATATATGAATCCTATTTTTTTTATTTTCTCTCTCATTCCATAAAATAAAATAAAAAATTTATAAACCTACATATTTACCGTAAAATTTATCATTCTTCTTTAGTGTTTCAACAGCATCATGAAATCTCCCCATCTCTCTCTGTCATACACACGTGTATATTCTCGAATGAGACACAAGGAAAAGAAAGAAACAAATAATTTCTAAGCCATAATAATATATATCTTTTCATTTTAATATTAAACTATAAAAAAGATTGATCTTTTCTTTCTATAAAACGAAACATTTTTTCACGGAATTTTTCGTAAATAAAATATTAAAATTGTTAATTTCTAAAACAAAGAAAATGTTTACATCGAATCTCAAAATTTTCAATTAACACGATGAAAAATGTTTTAACATCTGGCATAATATTGTTGTATATGCATCAAGAATAATGTTAAGTTTATTTTGTTTTTCTTAAGGTTAAGTATGATTTTGGTCTCAATATAGAAATCGAAAATTGATTTTGTTTTCGATTTTTTTTCGCTACAAAATGGTCTCCAAAATTTCAATTTGTTTTAAAATCATTTTTCAGACAAAAATACCCTTCTCTTTCACTCCCAAAATCAACCAAATTCAATAGAAATAAGCAGAACAGAAGTCTAAGTCCAGAATCCACCACCACCACCACCATTATCATCAAGGTCGTCATCATCATCATTAGAACTTTCCTCAAAATCAACCAAAATCAATCAAAAACTCAAGTTGAACCAGAACCTACCACCACCACTACCATTATCATCATGGTCATCATCATCATCAGAAGAACCATCAACAAAATTGAAAATCAGAAGAACCATCAACTATCAGAAAATCAAAACTCAAAAATTCAGAACAATCAAAATTCAGAATCATCAACAAAAAGAAGAAGAAGCGGCAAGCAGTGAGAGTCGTGGAGCATCGGCAAGAACGTGGGTAGCAGTGGGAGCGGCGAGGAGGAGGTGCGACGAAAAGAGAGCGACAGCGAAAGCAAGGCGATGATGTCGGCGAGGGCAAGGAGGAGGA
>NC_029778.3:70984703-71009207 GCF_000817695.3 Arachis duranensis | reverse complement strand
TGACATATTTGTCCTCTTTTATAAAGCCCAGCCAACGTGGCAGCCCGTTACGGCCAGCTCAGCGCCACCGAGCCACGTCACCGTTTTCCGTCGGGGCTAAACAGAGACACTATGACGGAGGGGTAAAAATGTCCAGTTTTCTGGGGTGTCAAGGATATTACCGTATTTCCCAACCCTGGAGGACGAAAATGTCCGCGAAAAAAATCCTCAGGGACGGAATTGTCCTTTACTCATAAAATTAAGGTGTTTGCTACGGTACGATGATAAATTCATACGTACCGATAGGTTTAAAATATGGACAAATAACAATAAGACATGTGGAATTTATTTTCCACGTCAGCATTTAATTTTTTTTAAATATATAGTATATCACCACTTTTATTAAAATACCCTTTTAATTAAATAAGAATAAAAAATATTTATTTATTTAATTTTATAAAAAGACTTAAACATCCTTTCTTTATTTGATGAGACAAAAATATCCTTTTAAATTAATCAAATTTTAAAATTAAAAAATTAAACAAAACAAAAATATATCTAAAAAAATTGTTTTTGAAATCTAGGTTTCAGAAATCCTTTTCATCTTGTCAAGTTCTTCGAATAAAAAATTGTTTCTAAGTTTCAAAAATCTTCTTCATCTTCTCAAGTTCTTCCCTCCCCTTCGTATCTCTCTCTCTCTCTCCCCCTGGAGCTCGGTCTCTCTCATCTCTCTCACCGTGGCGTCGCCGTTGCTCTCTGTCTCGTCATCGTCTTGCACATAGTCGCGCGCATTCGTTGCGCTCTTCGTCGCCGGCGGCAGAAGCAACAGGTTCAGGGGCTCGTCGTCTTCTTGCTTCGAGTGTCTCCGTCAGCCTCCTTCGCGCAATCAGAAGCTGCTTCATGATTTGGTGAGTTCTAACAAAGGTAGGATTTTATTGTTCCAAGTTAGTTGAAACTTGAAACCGTGACGCTGATGTTTTCTTCCCTTTTCATCGCCACAAAGAATCCTTATATTCTGGCTCACCCACTTCGCTAGATCACACTTTCATTTGATGATTCCATCAATATCATTGTTTATTTAGTTGTTAATCAACCACTTTGTTAATGTAAAATAAATTGAAATTCTAGGTTTGGGTAAAGTAGGGACAGAGACGCCAGTTCATTCCCCAGAACAAGTTAGGTAACTTAATTGATAATTTTTTATAATAGATCAGTTGTTCATTCCTTCTTTGAATTGTCCAGTTATATTTAGGTCTTCCTAGTTTGTTATTAGTGCAACAATTGTCAGTGATTTGACTTTTAGGTTGGATACTACCTGATTTTGTTATAAAGTAGAAATTTGCTTCGATTCAATTTAATACATAGGTGTTTACTCAGCAGTTTATTGTTTTCCATCTTGTTCCATCATTGTGACTAAGCATGCACTTTGTTACTCAAATATTACAGGGAAATCATTTGGATTTACGGCTTGTTCGGAACCAGTGGCTTTTAATAGATCCCAAAATACATTTTCTTATGTCAGAGGCAAATGAAGACAAAACATCTGGAGATTATATCTACCTACTCTTTTCTTTTACTATTTCAAATGATATATAATTCCCATGCTCATTGCATTTCAGGATGGTTATGTTCCGTATCATTCTGCCAGAATTGAACCGAGTTCAGCGGCTTCCTTGGATTCCTCTAAAAGAGGGAAAATCTTCCATGAGATGCTAAATAATTTGTTGGGCCAAATCCAAAGTGACTCTGACCATCGTGTGGTAATCCGATGTGATGTCAATTTCAACACGGCTTGCTATGGCAGAAACTTAAACACACTTATTGGACGCACTGCACATATTGAGTTCTTGGAGTCCGACATTTTCGCCAAGTTCATAATGTGGTCTTTCCCAGAGCTGTTCAGATAGTAAACAACTGAATTTCCATAACTCAGGCCATTTTGTCAGTTTAGCAAAACAGATAGGTCGACCGAAGAAGGCTTTCGGAGCAGTGTAATTGAAACAGCCAAGAGATGCTGAATTCAAGTCCGTCAAATGTCAAAACTCCATGGCATCCGGCTTGATTCTCGCAGTCTGAATCATAATCCTCCAAAAAATGTGCCCGCATTTTGCTTACATGGGGAATCTTGTGGCATGTGTGGAGCAACAGGCCTTGCATGGAAGGGGAATATAGCCTTTTTTGCTAACTAGTGTTCCCTGTACTCTGCTAAAGGACCTGAGCTTTTGCATTTATGCAAGGGCAGAATAATGTAAATTAAATCAGGCATGTACAATTACAAAGAACAAAAACAAATATTTATTGTATCATATCTGACAAGTATATATAATATTGTTAGATCTGCTGCAGGCTTAGAAAACTAGAGATAATGTTGTACAACAAAGTTTATTAACCCTTCCTTGTTAAGCAGTGTTATTTTTGTTAACTGTTCTGGTGGCAGTTGTTATGATCTTGTCTATGGTTTGGTTCTGTTGTTTCTTCTTTATACATGTATATCTGAAGCGGCTAATGTTTGTTGCTTTGTGTACTGAGCTTTCCAATGAGCCAAATGAAGTTGTCTCCATTATTAGACAATGCTAGAAATCTAGTATTTCTGGCATAGTTGTAATAGTGAGACACACTTAATATAGAAATATACATAGTAACAAAAAATGTTCATGAGTCTAGACAAGATTATAACAAATCATGAACACAAGCAATTTATTTAAATAATAAGAATTTAAATTTTAATGCACTGTGCATCTAATTAGCTTAAATGTCCATCCAATAAAACAGACATGATTGGATGAATGTGTAAATGTACTAATACATCAAAATTAAACTCAAATAATAGATTGTCAATTTGTTATATGTTTCAGGTGTTTGGACAAATGATAATAACATTTTGTTGAAAGAAATTTTCTTCTAAAAACAAATTATTAAATCTGAACACATTGTACAATGCACATGTGTCATGCCTCACTGGAACAGAGAATAAATTCTATTTAATCTATCGGCTGTCTCCATTTTCATAAACACGAGCTGATGTTTCTTTAAGGCATCATACATTTTTCTTATGAATAAGCAACACATTCAGTTCATTGAGAATAGAAACATAACATGCAACTTACATAATACAGGCATTCAAATGAAAATTTTAAACTTTATTTAATAAATTCAACCCAAACCTTAGCAACAGGAAATCATTCAGACAGAACCTTCTGCATTAGAAATTTACTCACATAAGTGTGAGAAAATACTTGCTATATATAAATATATATTTTAAGCCACCGAACCATAAAATATTTATGAAGTGATTATGTTTTCTTATACAAAGTACAGATATATAAATACAATGTAAAACAAGGAAGCTAAATGATTTATCAACTAAGCTCGTCTACTCATTCTTCCTCCTCCCCAAAAAGCTGGTAAGATGTAAAAATATACATGTTCCGCAAATTTGTACATCTGGTAAGCTCAACAATCCAACATTTTCATTGATCTGCATAGCTGGATGAGCCAAGGTAATCAAGACCCTCAGTTCGGCACGTCATAATCTTCCGAAATGCCTCCCTCACTTGGCGCTCTAGTGGATCCAGTCCAACTCTAAAAGCTTCACAAACATGAGTGAGCTCCTTCATGTCCTGTTCAATTTCCATTTCCTGATCCTCTGTCAAGGGAAACTGAGGTGAATCCACCAAGTCTGTCAAGTGACGGGTACATAGCTCAACTCGATATATCTCCTTCAACAATCCATTTGAGTTCTGGCGATCTCACTTCTTTGACTCCTCCATGATCCGTTCATAAAAGGTGTTAACCGGCACGCTCCAAGAAAATTGCCGTGAGACTGAAAAGTGAATGTTTAGACCCCTGTCCTGGCAGGGAATTGCTGCAACAAGGGTCCACAAAACAAACAAGAGAATACAATTCATTGTATAAACAGGAACTGCAAGTCCTCTTGTAGCAGAAATCTCATTCCCACGAGGTGGAACAAGGTTGCTTGCAATGGACTGGAGTTGCTTGGCAGCAGACCATGATCGAGAGACACTCTATGAATGCGATCGTGAATGCCCTGCCGAGTGTTGATCCTTGCTCGAGTTATGACGCCCAAAAGATCTATTACGTTGCGAAAAAACTGATCCAGAGTCTTTCTCCTCGAGCATTGCCAATGCTAAATCCATCAGTGCCTTTCTTGCCCTCCGGAACTGGCCTTCATTCAATGCTCTCTTATTCGAACCCAAGGCAGAAAGCACAATATCCAGATGCTTTTGCCATGTACGAATCTTCTCAACCCCATCACGGCTTGCATTACAAATATCAAGCGCCTTCACTGACTTCTCAAAGAATTCAGAAATCAAACGATCTAAGGGGGGTTTTGAAACCTGCTCTTTATTATTCAACAGAATAGTCCTGAATTCCTCATGCCAACTGATAATATTTTTAATTGATAAACTCTTATAAACTGATAAACAAAACCAGTCATTTACCATCCAAAGGAAATGCTCAAGCAGGGCTAGTTCAAACTACACATAAATCCAATCCATGCCCTACATTTCACAAGCACTAAAGTAATGCTTCAAAGCATAACTACATGAAAAGAAACATATCAATAGCATCACATTCACATTAATCGCATTATTTGACTTTTCTAAAGTCAAAACCAATCCAAAACATATTAAGATACATACATGTGAATCTAAATAGACATATGAGCCGAGTAAGTTTACCTTTTTTCTCTGATCAGACAGCATCTTCAAAACTGAGCATAAATGAACCTTAAATTATTTAACCAAAAGCTGCATCAACCAGCCCCTTCTCTCGGGTGTAATCCAAATCACCCGAACTCCCACTTCCACTTCAAACCCCAGAAAAAAGGGAAAACCAGAGTTGCACTAGAACTCCCGCATCAAGAGGGAATGATCAAAATGCAAAAGATTTTGGTAACAATGAAAAAGGCAATAACCACTTAGCATTTTGGTAACAAAAGGCAATAAACTCTTAGCAATTTGGTAACAAAACAAAAGATTTTTCAACTGAAATAAAAAATAATGGCAAGTGAATGGACTAAACAGCATAAAGACAGAAAATTCACAACCACCTTCTTATGCAAGGAAATAGGCAAGCATTGTTTATAAGCCTAAACCAGTACAAGTCATGTGATGATAAATAAATATTTGAGCCTTAATCATTTAAAGAATCTTTACAACTCATGAAACAGCTTGAGTTATATAAGAAAGTGGCAAGAAATTTAACTTTATTAACCAAAATATTCACCTTCTTGGCAGTTATTTCTCTCAATAACTGCATAGAACTGCTATAGAGCTTTCTTTGACATGAAGCTAGCAGAGAATTTGATAAGTAAATAACTCAATTGGAACTTCAAATTGCATAAATTAAAAATATAATATATAGATTATAACTCTATGGCTTTTTGTTGTTGATGACATCATTCAAAAGTCCAACCTATGTATTGCTATCACGGGGTCGACTAGAATACGACGAGACATGCAAAAACTGAGGATATGATGTAATTCCGGCAGTAGAAGGATATTGGTTGAAATACGCCATGCCATTTGGAACAGGATGAAAAGGAATAGGGAGGACTCCACCATAAGGTTGATAAGGAAGGACCACTGGATAATGATGCATAGGATACTGTGGCAATCCTGGTATCTTGGTTGTGGCTGCATCTGGAACTTCGGTCGCTTCTATTCCTGATGTGTTGGTCTTAGCTTTTAATGTCTCTTCACTTAGACTGATTTCTTCGGTCTAAACATAAATCACAATTTTTAAATAATTACAATACAGAATTTATGCAAAGTGTTTGTCTCACTCGCCATTAAACTCTCGGTTGCACTTATGGTATTGGATTAATATAATTTAAATTCAAACTAATACTTTAATTTTCCTTCTTGAATTATCTAATATAAATTATTAGATATGCAAAATGTTACCTTCTGTCGATTTTTTTTTGCCATTTGCTCTAATCTTCGGTCTCTCTGCCAATTTAGATACAGACTTCTTGCTTCCATAACCCTTAAATTTTTTGTAACAGAATAATAAGAAATAATATAAGCACTACGAGAATAATATGTTGCAAATTTGAATTGAAATGACAATAAATTTGATAGATGGTATAACATGGACAAGTGCTTACTTTAAAATTATTTTTATTGTGCACGGGTGTATTTTCTACTGATTTTGTGTTCTGAGAGGGAGTCCGTTTATTGGCATCACATTCTTCAACCTGCTAAAAAAAATTTAAAAATTGCTCAAAATATAGCATTATTTAATAGTTCTGCGAAAGACACTAAAATAATAGGTAAGCATAAAGTATATCCTTAAGCAAGGCATTATATTAATACCATTGGTTCATCTTCAGCATTTGAGTATTCGGCGGGGGAGTCCTTCTTGGCGAGTAATGGACATTGTCCTAATGAAATGCCTGCCTGACTTACAACGCGAACATCTTCGCCTCTTTTTCCCTTTTGGAACCTTTCTTGGAGCCCCTTTTGACTTCACAACAGCTGGATCACCGATTAGTGCTGAAGTGGGGGAAAGCCTCGCTTGTGCATCACCTTTATTTTGCACCTTCGAAATTAGCTTAAGTAACTCACCTGAGATTTCCCTATAGTCTGCTGAATTTTTGGAAGAAATATCACAAAGCTTCCAACAAATAGATGCCATTGCACCGCGTCTAAGTGTGGGCGTTATATCATCAGCGGCGTCTTGCTCGCCAATTGAGCATATAAAATCACTCTTTGCATCTCTTGTCCATCTTTTCAGGATAAGAGATGTAGGGACGCAATTTGCATTGCGATGCTTCAAGACCCCAAAGATGTGGGAGCACGGTAGTCCACGAGTCTCAAATAGCCTGCACTCACACGCAAACAGGTCCTTGTCTTTATTGTAAGACACTTTAAATTCCCATTGCTGATTAAAATACTCACTCGTGCTGTACTCAACAATGTCTCCACTGTTTGGGCATTCAGTCACATTTAAAGCACCTGCTGCTTCTATCTCATCTTTCACAAGTTTAAAAATATTTCTAGTATAAAGTTCAGCAGCTTGTTTCTCAAAACTTTCCAAGCACGTAGTCAAAACAGGAAACTTATAAAAGGTGTCAAAGTCAGCAGTAAGATGGTTGTTTCGGTAATGCCTTAGTACTTCACTAAATTTATGCATGAATTCAAGGAGACTGGTTTTACTGTCAACATAGTTCTTCAATAATGAATGAATTCCCTCACACTGTGATGTAGTTCTTATGCGGCCAAAGAAGTGCTCCCTCAAATATGCGGTAGCCCACTTCATTCTGTCATTATAAATGACCTGGACCCATTCATTCTCGGCAAGTCCGTATTTGGATATGATCTCATTCCATCTCTGTTCAAATATTTTTACGGTAAATTGTCCATACAATAATACACTAAAATCGTCCCAAAAATGCTTATTTTTTATATTCTGTACCGCATTACGATGGAGATGCCATGCACAAAGGCGGTGTGGTATACCAGGAAATACTTCTAAGATAGCCTCTCTCATAGCACGGTCTCCGTCTGTCACAACGCCTTCGGGTAGTTTTCCTGACATGATTTCCAAAAATTCCTTCAGTGCCCACTTGAAAGTTTCAGACTTTTCATCTGAGAGCAGAGCGCATCCAAAGATAGTCGTCTGGCCATAGTGGTTGGTCCCTGAAAATATGACTAAGGGCTTGTTGTATACATTTTTCTTGTAAGTGGTGTCAAAAGCCAGTACATCGCCAAAACATTCGTAATCAACAACGCTTTCTCCATCAGCCCACACCAAATTATCCAACCTACCATCCTTTAAGGTGAACTTTCCTAGAAATAACGGGTCACTATCTGCCTTAGAAAACAGATAGGCCAACGCAGCAAATGCATCACCGTTTTTCACTTTGCCACGCCTAGTCTTACTAATGTGGTTATGTAAATCTTTGCTAGTAAAACCCACTTTATCATATCCACCTTTTTGGGAAACCATGTAACCCATTATGTGGCAAGTTTTAACACCACATGCTCGCAAGCTGTCTGCTTGTGTTTTATCGGCCTCATCAAGCCCACGATTTGCGGCAATAAGATGTCTGTACTTAGGTGGACACAGTGGATGATTGTGTTCACTCTCAAAGACACTGACTTTTCACTTACCCGTTCTATAGTGACGAATGAACCGAATCCTCGCCTTGCAGTTGACACGAGTAATTGCCCTATGCTCCCTTTGCCGATTGTCCCTTTTAAGGTGCTTCCAATGTCTTTCTCCCGCTTTATTGCAAACTAACTGTCTTGTATTAATGTTGCCATTAACATCCACCGTCTTCAAGTCTTTTCGGGACACAAATCCATAGCACTTGGCATATTTGGCATAAAATTCACAAACTTGAGATTTTGTATCAAACGCCAGTCCCCATATATCTTCGATGGTCATCAGTTATCAACTTTTCCAAACCACCAGCATTAATTATATCTGCCTCTGCTTCATCTACAGTTACATCCACCATATCATCACTTTCATTGGAACTACACTCATACTCAACACTTAAATCCTCAGATTGATCACCATCCTTATACGACTCTTTGCCATCATTCTCCATGACTGAACTTAAAATTTTAACATGTTAGGTACTAACTAAATGCTAGGAGAATGGAATAGGCAAAATGAACTAAACTTTTTTTTTAATTAAAATTATTGGTCAATCAAATCCTATGAAACCTAAGAGCTATTAGTGCATAAGAGTGTTAAAACAGTTTTTCATACTTAAAAAAATTCGAAGAAACATGTGGAAGTCTAAGCTCAACTTCTAGGTGTATTCACAGTTTTCTTAGTCATCCCTTGCATTTTCTCAACAGGTTCAATTCAATTTTCTTCTGACAGGTAAAAAAATCTAATACCAACTTTCACGTATTAGAATATTACTAGATACATGTTTTTTTAAAGGTATATATCAGTTCATAAATATAAATGCCATTAAATAATAAAAAAAATTAAAAATACAATAAATTATATACCTTTTTAGACCTTCATCAACTTTTTCCATAAATTTTTTTTGATAATATTTCAACAGAACTTTAATTTTGGTATCACATTGCAGTATGAATTGCTGAATTTAATAGTTAGGGACTAAGTCAGTGACACCAATTAAGTAATAAGATAAAATAAATAAAAACGATAACAAGTTTGAAAAAGACATTGCGTACCGAAAACACAGCTGGCAAATACCAGTGTGTTTGACATCCTATTTCTTTCTCCTGCATGGTTAGCATAGTAGCCACCAAATCTAACACCCATATGGTAAATAATAAATATATTAGGAATTAAAGTATGCTAGAGATAGCAGTTTAATTATGCACTTACATCCCCATGTACCCGCTCCTTGGGAATTAATGACTTGAAATTGTCACGAGTTCCGCTAAATTTGTTTGTTGTCACCAAATACTCATCACTACAAATACGAATCACATTAATATTGAACTATATTTTTAATATTTAGTATATAGATAATGAGATATTTAACCTTCGTTTATTTGGTGCAAACACATAGGTTGCCATTTTAATATCTAAGTCATCCAAATCCATGTATGCAGGAGGCTTAAATAAAATCGGAATCCACTGCAAAAAAAAAAAATTGGTGAGATCACTAAGTTATATAACCGTAGAGGATTCATGCGAATGCCTGAGATATGAGAACTTACAGATGGCCATTCAATTCTTCGTTTATTGTGCTCGATATTTTCTTGGTTTAGGGTAGGCATGCTAATAGAATATCCACTTGGTGTACTCTTTTTTAAGAGTGTCTTTTGCTCCTCAGTTACAGATTTGTGTGAGGTCCCTGGTGGAGTTTTTTATTTTTTGAAAAGTTGTCTTTAATGGAGGCAGCCTTCACACTAACCTTATTTTCAGACAAATGTGAATTCCAGACAATTCTTCTCTTGGCCGTATATATCTTCTTATTGCGTACACTTGTCTGTTTTGATGCCTTTTTATTTGTACCAGAGTCAGACTGATGATGTTGTGGAGACTTTAGCAGTTTAAGAATTTCATCTGTATCTCTTGGATTACTAGATTCAGAAGGATATAAGAAAGTAGGAGGCTGAAAATTTGTGACAGTTGGACCTACAATAAATGATGGTGGGAATATGTTGTATAGTGATGGATGCATAGTTGTTGGATATTGGTTAGAATATACTGCAGCAGTATAAAAGCTAGGGTAGATAGAATACAAAAATTGGGGCATGTGTGGTATATGGTTCAAGTACGAATAATGTAAGAGTTGGTTATCAATAGCATTAATGCTAACATCTCTTGTGTCTCTCTTGTAATCTCTACGTTGAGGTGATCCGGATGATTTTCGCTTACCCATATCAAACACTCAAATATATATGTAACACAATTAGAATTATAATGTGAATATAATTTGCTAATGATATGCTGAGGAGTGTTCTTATATATATACAAAAATTTTGTTTGTTTATTTTTTATTATTGAAAAATATTTATTTATTTTTTACTTTTATAATCTTTTGTCTTTTTTTTTCATTAGCTAAAGATCACAAAAACAAAAAAATAAATAATTAATAAAAAATAATCAAATAATAAATATCTATCATTCAATTATTAGCAAGAGTATGAATGAATATTTAAATATCTTAATATTTTTTTATTAATTTTGTCCAAAATTGTTTCATGTATACGCTATTGTTGTGCACAGTGCACCTATATATAAACATGTTTAATATGTGCAAGATTCACCTAAAACAAAAATTGGAGCACTACTACCTCTAAGATTACATTGTCTAAATGGCTCTTAGATAGCTTGTTCACTCAACTTGCCATGTTTTGGGGTACTACCCTATTGACAAAACTGCTGAAGAATGATTGACCCAACAAGAGTATCCTACTACTTGTTCAGAGTTTCAAATGCCTCTTCACTATCCACGTTACACCAAAGGAGACTATGAAATCATGGAGGAGTGGAAGGTGGATTTGCTTCTTCAGCAATATGGGCTAAGCTTCAAGGGCACTTTTCATGACAAGAGGATTTTTTATAAAAAGATTTATTTTTTTATTATAAAAAGATTTGGTTCGTTTTCTTAAATATTATAAAAAGATTTGATTCGTTTTCTTAAATATTATAAAAAGATTTGATTCGTTTTCTTAAATATTATAAAAAGATTTGATTCGTTTTCTTAAATATTATAAAAAAATTTGGTCTTTTTTAATAATTTTAGTATTAAAGATCTTTTTTAATAATTAAATCTTCCTAACGGTCCTTTAGAATAATTTTTCCTAATATTTTTAAGTTACTGAAAATTTACTTTGTTTATTAATACATGATTTAAAATAGATATTATTATTTTAGCTTATTTTAACTTATAACTCTACATAATACTAGTATTTAAATTTGTAATATTGATTTAGATATAATATTGATTTTGATGGAATATATGATTTACTTATAAATAATATAATTAATGTGATTTATGTTGATTATAAACTAATTAGATTATCAATAATTAGAATGAATATTTGCATTTAATATAGATTTAGCGTAAATTGATATATAATAACAACTCTCTTTTATCATTGTTATGTATTTTTATTCTGAAACACATAACACTACAAGCTAATTACAATGGTAAGAACGCGAAGAAATAATCGAGCTACTTCTGTTGAGGCAAGTTCTATTCCTAACATGAAGATCTGTCAAGAACCAACTAAAATTCTGAACAAGTACGTACTATTTTTTTTTGGTTTCTTGTATTATAAATTTATTCTAAATGATCTTGTATAATTTGTTAATAATGAGTATATCTATTTACATATTTGATTAAAAGAATAAAATAAAAATTATGTTAATTCTTTAAAAAAAAAAAAGAGACAAATGCTGCCATTATCCCTCCCCCTTCTTTCTCCAAAAGGAGACCAAACCCAACCCTAAAAGGTAAAAACTCCATTAGAGCAGCTATCCATCCTCACCATTTAACACCTCCTGACGGGGCATCTCCTCCATCCCCATTGGTCCTTTCAAAACAAACCTACTTCTGTTTTATTTTCTTCTTTTTCACTCTGGCGCAGCATTGTCCACTGGGAAAAAGTAACTGGCTAATGGGAGACCTGTTCCACGTCTTAGCTTCGACCTCCCAGTCACAACACAGACATGCCTGACTGACAGCCTTGTTCCGAGAGTCTAAAGAACCCCCAAACAAAGTAGCCTCAAGCTCCTCTCCTCCTTCATTCAATTTCCATTCTTGAACCAAACATTAATTTTTCTTCCAATGCTTCTCAGCCTAGTGCAGCACTTTCTACTCCCACATTACAAATCTTGTTGGCCCCCCTGTGCTAAAGCAAGTGAAGAACAAGGAAATGCATGAGAAATACATCAATCCAACTATTTCCCCCTCCTCCTTCATTCAATTTCTTTGAGTATTCTTGTTTTTCTGAGATAATTTCTTTGATTGTTGATTGTTATTAACAGGAAGAATTGTTGATTTTTGTTTTTGTTGAGTTAATTACTATTGCTTTTTTTCAAATTTCAGAGTTAGTTTTTTACTTTGATCTGAATTTTTGTGCTATTGATCTAAATCTCGGAATTTTGTTCTCAGTTAGTTGTACATATTCTTCATGTTAATTATATTTTTGTATTCTTTTATGTAAAAGCTATATGGACTTGGGTTTTTTCACATTGAATAAAATGAGATTTTGACCCTGCATGCAATGTTCTAATGTTACAGTGAACCCAATCCATCATTGAAGGACAGAGTGACTTTAGACTCATTAGCTAATTCTGTTGAGCAATTGACCCAAATAGTCCAATCTCTTGTTCAACGATTGGAAAATAATGTCAGCTCTCCCTCTAAGGTGTTTAAGGTCTTTGGTTCCAATTCTAAGACTCTTAACCAACAAAGTAGTGCGTCGAATAATTCATTGTTGCTATGGTGTATTGAGAAGGCCAAGACAGATCTGTCAATTACTAAAAAAAGGAGAACAGATTCACTTACTCCAATCGATATTCCTGGATTAGAGCTACCTAGTGTGAGTACTAAGTAATAAGTAGTTTATTATTATTGTTATTATTTTTTCACTAATAACATTTTTTCTTATATATTTAGTGGGTGCAAGTCTGTTTTAGACCAACAGCTTCAATGGGTTTGAACGAAACTGAACTTGCAATTGCAGCATACTTGTATGGTAATCATTTGATGGATAAGTAAGTAAACTCAATTAGAATTTTATTTGTTAACGGTGTTGTTGATTTGTTTAGCTATTTTTATTTATGTTAAATTATCTTTGGCAGCTACAAGGAGGATATAGTAATTTCAGAGTTTACAGCTCGCAGAGATGTATTCAGGAGCTTGATGCCAGGAAAGCCAATCGTTTCTCTTGTGCTAGACTTAGTAGCAGATATGATGAGCATAGAGTTGACCAGAGAAAGTGGTTATTGGTTTTTACCCACAACTTTTGCAGTAAGTATATAGGAGTGTATACTAAAATAATATTGGTAGTTGTTATTTGTATTGCGCATATAAACTAGTGGCTGAAATAATGTAGCTGTCAGAGAAGACAAAATTGGATCCTAAAAGTCTGCCACTTTGTATCACATATGGTTATTTGGGCAAAGTTGACTGCTTAAAAAGAGTAAGTTTATATCATTTTAAATTCATATTAGCAAATATTGGTATAAAATAATTTTAATAACTAAAATGACTTTCTCTTGATTAGGTCTTTATCCCTATATCTGAGACTACTTACGAAGGTCATGAACACTGGTACCTCGTAGTGATTGATCGTGTTAAAGGACAAATCATTTTGCTAGACCCATTACCCATTGAGAAACAGTTCAAGCGAAAGAGGACAACCTTGAAATTAGTAACTATATTTTCCTTTTTTTTGTTAATTATCTACATATATGACTAAAAAAATAAACTCTAACGTAGACATAAACAGGCCATTTATTTGGACGAGGTATTGGAAGATCGTTCATTCTATGACTTTGAGACCACTCCAAATCTGATTTCTTCACAATTTGAATTTGAAGAGCCGGAAGGCCTTCCTACCCTCGAAGCTGGATCGTAAGATCGTATAATTAGTAGTTATTGATATGAAATTTATGCAATTATATAATACTCTAATATAGCTTCCTCGATATGTAGGAGCGACGCGGGTGTATGGGTTGCAAGTTGGATGATAGCTTGTTTTGAAGATGATAATTTTAACATAAAGGTAATGTTATGCACTAATCTTTTCCTTCGTTCTTTCTTCTATATTTAATTAGTTAAGCCTAATGTTAATTATTCAAATTTTATTAGGTGGATGATGGGGTTCGCATGAAGATTGCAGTCTCACTCGTGTTAAAGATTCATAATACGATCAGCTATACGGTAAAAAATAATGCCATTGAAAATCTTAATAAGCTGAATGATAATCACCATCGTGATGATTATGAATTTTCACAAGATTAGATTTGCAACATAGGATATTTATTATTATTTTTGTTTTTATTATTTTCTTATGGGCATATGAGTCGTCTAGTGACATACGACATTATATTTTGTTTACGTTTGTGTTGGTATTTGTTTGCCGGATTATTTAATTTCTCCATTTGACTATGTATGAATTTATACTCTTTTGGAGATTGAAATTTAGTTCTTTTATACTCTTTTATACTCTTTTGGCCTTAGTATGTTGCATGTCAGTGGTTTTTCTTCAATTGTAGCAATTGGAATGCAACAGAAAGGTTAATCTAGAACCAGGGGGCTTCACTCTTTTTGATTTTGTTTTAGAGCCATAAGTAAATGCAAACTCTTAAGTAAATAAATTCAGGTCCACTTTGATATGATGCACAAAATCTGTATGAATTTTTTTCTTTCCTGGTAATATTTTGATCTATTGAATCTAGGAAAGAGGGGAGAAGTTTAATATGCACAAATACTCTCAAACATGTTACATACTAAGGATTGGCACTGACTCAAAAAGAAGAACCCAATATTTCGCTTTGTTTTGTAATTTTTTCTTTCTTTGTTATTTTCCTGTTGTGCCTTATAGTTTAAACAATTTGATGCTTAATAGGATCAAGATTGTTATGAGCTTTCAGCTGAGTATGAAAGGAAGCATAGGACTGAGAAGTTGGAGGAACTTGGGAATATGCTAACTGGTCTTGATGCTGGGGATTCTATTGTCATTGCCAAATCATTTTCCCACATGCTTAATTTGGCTAACTTGGCAGAAGAAGTTCAAATTGCCTACCGAAGAAGGATTAAGCTATTAAAGATGGGCGATTTTGCTGATGAGAACTCTGCCATCACTGAATCTGACATTGAAGAAACCTTCAAGAGGCTTGTCACTGAACTGAAAAAGTCCCCACAGGAAGTGTTTGATGCTTTGAAGGAGCAAACTGTAGATTTGGTCCTAACTGCTCATCCCACTCAGTCCGTTCGTCGATCTCTGCTGCAAAAGCATGGAAGGTTTGTCACTGGACTCAGGAATAATTATAGTCCATTAACTACAAATTTATCGTTCCAATTCACCAGAATCTGGAAATCATTGACCTCATTGGTAATCATTGTCCTCTTTATCATGATAAGCAGGAACTTGATGAGGCTCTCCAAAGAGAGGTGCATTCTTGATTTTGTGTCGACACAGCTCTGAAGAACATCGGAATAAATGAGCGTGTCCCATACAATGCCCTCTTATTCAATTCTCTTCTTGGATGGGAGGAGATCGTGATGGTACCTTACTTTTTTTTTTCCAAAGATTAGCACACAAACTTATTTCTCGTTAAATCTTAATCTTAATTATCTTCAAAGTATTCATGTGGAATGGATTTAAAATATCTTCACCTCCTCCATGATGCTCTGCTATTTCTTTGTTTGTTTTTCTTTTTGAGTTTTGATTCTTAGTTTCATATGTATAATGTCCATTACAGGTAACCCTAGGGTAACCCCTGAAGTTACAAGGGATGTGTGTTTGCTGGCTAGAATGATGGCTGCTAATTTATACTTCTCTCAAATAGAAGATCTCATGTTTGAAGCATTAAAAGCATGATCCTTTTTGGCCAAGCTTCTGCGTCTGTTTTTTGGCCAACCCTTGTTCTGCCCTTTTTGGCCAACCCTTGTTCGAGCTACTTAGCCCTCTGTTCTGTCCTCTACGCCGTGTGTTCGAGCCTCTGTTCAGCCTCTGTTCCGCGGCCTTTCAGCCACCGTTCCACCATTGTCCACCTCCATTCAGCCATCTCCGTCGCGATTTAAAGCTCCTCCCTTTCCCTCTACTGTTTGAATTTCAGAACTGCTCCATCCTAGGGTGATTTTTTTTCCTTCTTGTTCTTTCTTGTATTAATTATTCAGTTATTGTTTTTTTATTGTTGTTTTCATGGTTAGTATGTTTTCTAGTTCTTATTTTGTTGTTAGTTTACTGTAGTTTAAAATGTTAATTGTTCTTGTTATTTTGATTTTCAGTTTTAATTGATCTTATTAACTTGTTAATTTGAACAGAGACGGAACAAGATCATATCCAAATACGGACTTGCCGAGGGATATTTCTTTGCATTTTGATCATTCCCTCTTGATGTGGGAGTTCTAGTGCAAGTGGGGTTTTTCCTTTTTTCTGGGATTTTGGACTCAAGTACCAGTGTGGAATGGGATGGCAAATATGATCCAAAATTTTCAGGCAGCTGATGTATTCCTGCTAGCATTCTCTCTCATAAGCAGGGCTAGCTATGAAAATGTTGCCAAGAAAGTAAGATTGGTATATACTTATTATTATTATTATTGTTCTTTTTTCTCTCTACTCTGGACTAATTTTTTCTTTTCCTCCTTTTCCAGTGGATTCCTGAGTTGAGACATTATGCTCCTGGTGTTCCAATTATTCTTGTTGGAACAAAACTTGGTTAGATTCTTGTTCTTTCTTTACCTTCTTGATGTTTGATGCCCTTGTTATCTACCTGATAACCTTCAGCATGATAGTAGTTCCGTGATCCTGTGAAGTTTCATCTTATTATCATACTAATTGCTGTCTTTTACTCAATACTGTGTTTCTTTCATTATTAGAAAGTTGGGGAATAGATTCTGGATTCCAATGTCATTGCTGTTATTTTTTTCCCTTTGATTGCTTGTTATTCAGTAGTGGTTTAGAGAAGGAAGTTCAATCCTCGAAGGTTACCTAATTCATGACTTTAATCAAGAATTGATTCAGATATACCAAACCATTTCATGGAATGCTTTCTTAATTTTTCCCTTTACCTCCTTGTTTAACTAAAAGGCTAATGTAATGATTGTTTTAAAAACTAAATGGCTGTTGATAAATCTTGAAAAAACCTTGATTTATGAAGAGTATTAGGAAGTTTAAAGTGACAGAAGATTGCTACTACCTAACATGAGTAATTTGCCATGGTGGAGCTGGTGTTTCCATAAGTTCTTTTCTTATTGACTCGTTAGAATTTCCATTTCTGATAGTCAATAACAAAAGTAGAATTTCTATTCTGAAAATTTTGTCTCTGGTCTCAATTTTTCATATAGTTTCTTTTGGAATTTGTTTTCTCTCATATATAGTGCTAACTTAATTATATGTATTTAATGCTTTCATTGTAAAGATGTCATTATTAACTTGCTTGGGAATTTCTTGACAACCAATATGCGACTTGTGTACATCTTCGGGATGATAAGCAGTTTTTTCTAGATCATCCTGGTGCAGCGCCTATCACCACAGTGCAGGTACTTCCTAGCTTTCATTGCTTCCATTACCAATATCCATTGCTATCGCTGTGTGTCTTATTTCATTGTCTTTTAGCCTTTAGTTGGTGTTTATAAGAGAGACCATCTGCTTACTTTATACATTAGTGATCTGATTTTCTCTCTTTGTTGAAGGGTGAGGAACTGAGAAAACTTATCGGTGCTCCAGTTTACATCGAATGTAGTTCAAAAACACAGCAGGTACATATATGTTCTCTGCATCTATAAAAGTTCCAAAGGTTAGATAATATCACGTCCCTAATGATATCTGCCTTTGAATACAGAATGTGAAGGCTGTTTTTGATGCGGCCATCAAAGTAGTTCTCCAGCCTCCAAAGCAGAACAAAAAGAAGAGAAAGGGTCAAAAAACCTGTTCCATATTGTGATCTTCTCAGTTCTAAATTGGTAGTTGGCAGAGGATAACATGACTGTAGCCATTTCTTGGTAGTCTTTTCCATTCTATATCTTTGCTGCATAACACATGATGGTGTTGGTGTTTCGAAAACATTACTGAACCAAATGTTCGGACGAGAGGGACAAGAATCCGAGGAGGGTATTAGTCTGCTCATCAGCAGAAAGTTGCTGAAGCTGATGAATGGAGACGTGCGGTATCTGAGGGATGCTGGCAAATCATCTTTCATCTTAACAGTTGAACTAGCTGCTTCCCAGAAATTGATTGCTTAAAGTTATAGGAAAATAAATACTTTGAGTTTTTGTACATCATAGAGACTGACATAGATTAGTTGAGACAAATTTTGTACAGAAGGCTCTTTCTTTTCATTTTGAAGATTGTCCATTTTGATTTCTTCCTTGTATCATTCCTTTGAAAGTGTAAAAATAGCACATGAATGAAAGAAAGTTATTGCATCTCATTTGTTGACTAATTTATTTTTTATTGGCTTTATTAAATCTGAATCATCTTTTATATCTTTATGCAGCAATTCAAAATTAAGTTCAACATTGTTTTGAAGAAATTCACTGAAGTTGATGATTCGTTTCATTTAATTTAGAATTTTGAATGGCGGTTGAAACTACAATTGTAACTCTGTTATGAACTCACAGTTTTCTTATATTAGAAGTGAAAAGAAGAGACATTCCATGTCATTATAAATAGTAACACAAGCTAGAGACATTCCATGATTGAGTGTCACGAACTTCAATTTTCACAGTGATTCTGGTTTTGCAGAGGGCTGTGTTATAGAACTACAAATTCATATCTTAACCTTTAACATCTCCATTTGCATTCATTGCAATACAATACACCAGCTCGGAATTGAAATAACACCAGAGCTATCAGAAGCGTTCCCTTCGCTCAGAGTTCTCGCATTTAAGTTTAAAACATGATACAGGATAACACCAGCCACGTTGTTAATCATGCTTCTTCCCCCAACGACTTGAAGAAGACGTGATAAGATATATAGTGAAGTGATAACAGATAAATCTGAGCCCTGGGTAAAAGAACATATTGTTTGAATCAGCGCATCACGTGGAAATAAATCATGGATATAAATTCAAGTATAGCAACTAGCAAGATCAGCTGAAGCAGGCAATTACCAAGTGGGAAATTCCCAATATATCATGATATATATTCAAACATTCACAAGTTAGAGATTTGTTTTATCAATTATCGTCAATTCATATCAAGTATTAACAGACTTTAACACTAGAGTTGATATAGCAATGATATACCACAACAGAGGGAAACAGTAATTAGAGTAAACTAATTAGCAGGAAATTCTCAGATCTCACATTATTATTCATTGAAGCTGGTAATGAGAATAGTACAGGAAACACAGGCCCATTCAGGAGATTCTTAGAGCCCATTCAGGAGATTCTCAGTAACCAATTGATTCAATCAAGGCTCATCAACACTAAGAATGTCTTTCAAGTAGTATAGTTCATCAACAATTTTATCAGATTCAAGAATCAATCAATTTCTTCTTTTTTGAGTGTCCATATCCCTGTTTGAATAAAGGGCAGTATCATTATAAATCAGAATCACTCGAGCATATATAAATTAATGAAAAATATCTAACAAATGATTATACCCTTTTTTTATGGAGAAAAGCATCTAAGGGAATACACATTTCTCGTAATCTGCCAACCATGACAGAGAAGTAGTCTAAAACTGGTGGCGTCATTATAAATTTATAGACCATCTCATAACTAACTGTCAAACCAAGACCCAAAATACTGTAAATATAGCACTAAGGCATGCTTATGACTTAAAAGCAGATCGAGAGCAGTATACCATTGTAGATGTTGAGAGCTATTGTACGTACTGCTGTCTGAATCATCTTTTCCTCATGATGAGCAAACCTTAGAGCCTCAGTGTACAAGGGAAAGGAAACTACAGCATCCTGCAATTGAATAATGCTTCAAAGAAGATCATGCTGAATTTTGCCAGAGAAAACAAGCAAATTTTCCACTTCCACCACGAATTTATGGTAATGATTGCTTTCTCGTGCTTTGGTTTCAACAAATAACTAATACAAGATAAGAACTGCATATATTTTTAACCGATATCTTTCTCAACAAAAATGATATTACATTAGCTTTCTAAACGTGTGTAATTCAAAACTACTCTAGCATAGTAAATTCAACAAAAAAAGGATGAATTCATTATTCACTTGTCCTATTCAAAAGTGAGAAGACAATTATTTTAGCTCAATATACAGCAACAAACCATCATATTTACAAGTTTTGACCTACCCCATGTACATTCACAAGAAGGCAAAGTGTGTCTCTGTTTATTTTACCACTAACAGCCCTGAATGAAGAAATGAACCAAAAGTTAGTTTCTCCTTTTAGAATAAATATTAAAAGATAACAACAAACATAAAACCATGTGAAACAAAATATCAGAATCAGAAAATTTACACCCTTATGTGATTCACTAATAAAAGAAAGATGAGAGAAAATTTAGAACAGAAAAACTTGCAACACAACCTTAGAAAAGACATATAGTATGGGGCCAAGTCTCCCCCATCAAGTTCATACGGATGCAAAATAATGCTATTAATATAACCATTGCTGAAACAATAGTCTGCAAGATGCAAAGTCAGCACAGCATATTGGATTAAGTACCAGTATAAAGCCTAAGACATACCAGTAGATAATATAAAAGTACCAACAGACCATCTGGATTCTGTGTGCCATATTTGACAACATTTCCGCATAGCATAAGATCTCGTGCATCACACTATTGATGGGTCTAAAGATCTTCAATTAAAAAAATTAAAGTTTTCAACTCAAATAACTATTTCATGCCTAACAATGTATGAAAAATAGGTAAAACTCTAAAGTCTAATGACCTTAGCCTGAAACATCAAGAAATACTAACAGTCTTACAAATTGCATGTTCATTATCCATGTTTTGAATCATTATGCTGAGATACTGAAGTAACGGTGCCTCAATTCTTGAATTTTCACTGATATCAAGCATTCGAACGAATTCCGCAACCACTTGGCGATCCATGAAACATCTGAACCATTTAATCAAATACAAAATTCAAAATTTTCAAGATAATACTAACAAGATCATAAGCAACGAGATTTTCCCAACAAGATCTTACTCAAGAATGGATGGATCATGTTTATCACCATAAGTAATTATCTCCACAACAGACTGCAATAAATCCAGCACTAATTCCTGCATAAAACAGCATGCATAATCACAAGATGCTTTTTGTTCAATGAAAACAAAATACCACAATGCGAATAAAATTGACTTGTGTTACCCTGTTACGCATGTTCACAACTTTGATCTGCTTCAGTTCATCAATTACGGATCTGTAACCGGAAAATCATCAACAGCAATATTTATAATAAACAAGTTAAAGTTCCGTAAACAACAAAAGCCTCATAAGGCACTACAGAAACTTAATTTCCACAACAAACTTCACGAAAAGATCAGGTCACTACCAAAAAGAAAGATCATCAAAAATCTCAAAATAGACTCTTTAATCCTGTATAATAGCATTAATAAAAACAAGTTCTAATTCCGGTAACAAGAGTCCCATAAAGCACCAATGAAACTCAATTTATACAATCAAATTCATGAATAATCAAGTCACTACCTAAGAAGACCATCAGAATCTCATATCAAACCTTATCATAGCAAATCCAGGACAATGTAATATATAAGAAACAAGTTCAAGCTCTGGAAAGTGGAAACAACTAAAGCCCTGTAATGCACAACAGAAACTCAATTTTCACTCTAAAACGCACAAGTGAACAACCAAGTCACAACTACACTACTAAAGGATCAACAAAATATCAAAACGAACCTTAGCAAATCCATAACAATATCATTGATAAGAAATAAGTTCGAGGGATATGATGCATGGCTTCGGGTACATACTGACCGTCGAAGCCTAAGGGTTTTTTCTTGGTTGAGCTTCTGCTCTCTGAACTCGGAGGAAGAAAACTGGAATGGAGATGGGTTTTTCTACTGAGTAGTCTGAGAAGAGGGGGGCAGAATCGTGACGGAAACAGAGGCCAGGCGACGAACACAACTCAGAAGACGGTGGTGGGTTGGAAGAATCTGCGACGACCAGACGAAGACGATGGTGGCTGAGCGCCCGACGGATGGCGGCAGGAGCGCGATGGAGCAGATGAATACCAGGAACTGACGCGCCGAGATCGAGGAAGAAGAAGCTGCGATTCTTGAAGGAGGAAGAAGCACGGACGACCAGACGACGATGGTAGTGCCTGAGAGCGACGGACGGCGGCAGTCCTTGCGGCGGTGGTGGAGAAGCTAGGGCTTAGGGGAGAAGCTGTTAAGATAGGGGTATTTAAAGGGTATTTTTGTCTAATCAAATAAAGGAAGGATGTTTAAGTATTTTCATTAAAATTAAATAAAATTTATTTTTTATTTTTATTTAATTAAAAGGATATTTTAATAAAAGTGATGATATATTATATATTTAAAAAAAAATAAATGCTGACGTGGAAAATAAAAAAAATGTAAGTATTTTTTCTAATCTTTTATTTATAAAAATGTACAACTGATTCACGTATTTTTTATGCTTTAGATATATAATCTAATCGTAATTTTCGTTAAGAATTACACAATCTATCACTTTGACACTTATTTTAATGATAAAAAATTAATCATCGTTAAGATGTTATAATACACTAGCTGAATGCCAATTTTTCAAATTTAATATTATATTCTTTAATAACATTTTAATTTGAAATAGGTAAGAGTGTTGGAACAAATTAACCTGGCAAGCTTTTATAAGGACGATGACATTCAGATATATAAAAAATAATTTTTAGACTATAGTATTACAAGATTAGAAGATATACGTACTTAAATGTGGTTCAAACTAAAACTCTATTACTTAAGTAATGAAGTGGACGAATATAATTTTTTAGTTATGACGTCGGTAGATGACTTTTGAAATATATACACAAACAATTAAATGTTTAGATATTACCGGTCTAAATTATTAAAAAAATTTAGTTTAAAATTAGTTATTGAGTATTTATATGTTGAAGTAATATTTTATCTCTTTTACTATTTGAACAACTATATTTCAAACTAATAGTATGTCTTTCTAATTATATTCTATTTAAAATAATTAATTTAGATTATATATAGCATCCCTAAAACGTGGACAACCTTATTCTATTAGTAGTTGTTATGTGCAAAAATTATGTTCAAATATACAATAGGATAAATTCATGAACATGGCTATGCTTTTTTGAGATAGTCATGCACTCATGTTATATCACTCTAATATAAAAAATTTATGTTTCATATAGATAAGTGAATTCAAAAAGATATTTTGCAAAATAATTTTAATATAAAACACTTAAAATTTAACATTAGTTTATATGTTTTTTAATCTATCTTTATACAATAATAGAATATACTATATATATAGTATAATAATTTATTTATAAGTATACACATGACATCGATCTCATTCTAATTAAATCTAAAATTTTGATACGAATGATAAAACAAAATGATTGTTGAGTCAGACAAAATTATTAAATTTAAAAATATCTTATTGAATTCATTCCTAAAATATTCTATTGGGTGTTTATATGGTTTTCTCTTATTTATTTTATGATGTTATAGAATTTTTAAAAAAATTTAAAATATTTTTATATGATAAAATAATATTTATAATTGTATTAATTATTTAAAGTAGTTATTTTTTTCTAAAGAATTATGTCATATATTAATATGTGTATAGCTAATTTTATTAATTAATATAAAAAAATAAAAAATAAAATAGTCTTATAATTTTTAAATATAAAAAAAAATAATCTTAAAAAATATTTTTAGTAAGTTTTCTTTTTTTGACAATGCTCAACCATTTTAATTAAGTAGATTTTTCTTTGAATCAATTGGAATGTATAAATTCGATCAATTAATTTATTCCTCCAATCAATTGAATGAATAATAAAATCGATTTAATTGCATAAATACTGACTTTTCTTCACAAACCAATCGATTGATTTACGAGCGAACTGTAAACAACATAATGGAGGACATTTGTTCACTAACCAATTGATTTTTTGAATAAAAGGTCAGTTGATTTTTTGTAGATTGTAATTTCTATAACTGTAAAAATCATATACCTGCCAATTCATAATCGATGATTATCGTTGCAACAAATTGATAATTATAGTAGGAGAGATTCGTAAACGATTACAATTATAGAATTAGATAATTAAAAAATAAATTGATAATAAATTAGATTATAAAATTAATAATTTTAAGATCGAAAAAGATAAAATTAAAATTTTTAAATTAAAATAAAATTAATTTTAAGATTGATCTATATAAAATT
>NC_029778.3:70965985-70984573 GCF_000817695.3 Arachis duranensis | reverse complement strand
TAAAATTGAAGTCTGCTGCTTAGTAAGATAATACCCGTCTGTTAAAATTGTATACAATTTTTTTTAGACATTTTATTATATAAATTGAAGTTATATAAAGAAAGAGTATAATTTT
This sequence comes from Arachis duranensis, assembly GCF_000817695.3. NCBI lineage: Eukaryota > Viridiplantae > Streptophyta > Magnoliopsida > Fabales > Fabaceae > Arachis > Arachis duranensis. Next base: position 70,984,458 of record NC_029778.3, on the reverse strand, counting down.
TTTATAATTATTTTAAATTATTTTATTAATATTCAATATATGAATCCTGTTTTTTTATTTTCTCTCTCATTCCATAAAATAAAATAAAAAATTTATAAACCTACATATTTACCGTAAAATTTATCATTCTTCTTTAGTGTTTCAACAGCATCATGAAATCTCCCCATCTCTCTCTGTCACACACACGTGTATATTCTCGAATGAGACACAGAGAAAAAAAAGAAACAAATAATTTCTAAGCCATAATAATATATATCTTTTAATTTTAATATTAAACTATAAAAAAGATTGATCTTTTCTTTCTATAAAACCAAACATTTTTTCACGGATTTTTTCGTAAATAAAATATTAAAATTTTTAATTTCTAAAACAAAGAAAATTTTTACATCGAATCTCAAAATTTTCAATTAGCATGATGAAAAATGTTTTAACATCTGGCATAATATTGTTGTATGTGCATCACGAATAATGTTAAGTTTATTTTGTTTTTCTTAGATTAAGTATGATTTTGGTCTCCAACATAAAAGTCGAAAATTGATTTCGTCTCCGATTTTTTTTATTTTTTTGCTATAAAATGATCTCCAAAATTTCAGTTTATTTTAAAATCATTTTTCAGACGAAAATATCTTTCCCCTTCACTCCCAAAATCAACCAAATTCAGTAGAAATAAGCAGAACAGAAGCCTAAGCCCAGAATCCACCACCATCACTACCATTATCATCAAGGTCATCATCATCATCATCAGAATTTTTTCCAAAATCAACCAAAATCAACCAGAAGGCCAAACTGAACCAGAACCTACCACCACCACCACCATTATCATCATGGTCATCATTATCATCAGAAGAACCATCAACAAAATTGAAAATCAGAAGAACCATTAACCATAAGAAAATCAGAACTCAATAAATCAGAACAATCAAAACTCAGAACCATCAACAAAAAGAAGAAGAAGCGGCGGGCGGTGAGGGTTGTGGAGTAGCGGCAAAAACGCGGGTAGCAGTGCGAGCGGCGAGAAGGAGGTGCAACAGCGAAGGCGAGGCGCGATGATGTTGGCGAGGGCGAAGAGGAGGAGCAGTGACAGATCACAGATGGCAGGATGGCAGTGCGGCTTCCCTTCCCCCTTCTTCCCTTCCCATCTCCCTCCTCCCCTCTCCCTTGTTTTTCGCACGCACCCCACTTTTTTTCTCTCCCCCGATTCTCTGTATCCTTTCTTTCCTTTTTTTATTTATTATATATATATTTATTTATTTTAAAGTAAGTGTTCAATACTCAAGTGGAGCAATGTAAACAAATACAAGAATAATAAAATTATAACAACTTTTATGTCATCTCTAGTATAACCATCAACAATATGAGTTATTTACAATACCATTTCTTAGCACAAGAGAATAAGAAGTACTTTGGTAATAAAAAAAAAATAAAATTAATAAAAAAGACAATTTTAAAACAAACAGTTTTTACGTTAAAAATCAAAATCATATTTAACTTTTTTTTTTTACTATCATTCACATTCCCTATCTGTATAAAAAATCAGTCTATCTTAAAATTTATCATTGAGAATCAAACTCAGACAAATTTTATAAAAAAAAAGATAATAATTAAACAGAGAAAGTAAAGGGGAACAGACAAAACGAAAAATTGAAAAATATAGAATATACAGGTGACGAAAATTGGTAGAATATAAGATAAATTTAGAAGTTACATAATAAAAAATCTTTCCACAAACTTTTACGTAATATTTTTTGAGCTATGTATTATTTTCTGTTTTATAAAATAAAAAACTATTACCACTTATTTCAAAAGGTTTAAATATTTTTGAGTTGGTTTTCATTTTTTTTTTAGGTTTTGTACAATGTTCTATGATAATAGATTCAATTTTGCTACAACTCTCTCTTTTTTTTTCAGTATCATCAAATCTTTATTTTTTATTTTTATTTATTTAAATATTTATTTTATATTATGTAATTTTAATATTTTATAATACAAAATTATTTTTCAACTAAACAATAAAATAAATAAACTAATTTCACATTATTTATTAGATAAACAATATACAAATTTTATTAAAACAAGTCTAATTTTTTAATAATATTGTATCTCATTGTTAAAATATGTTTGCACAATAGAATAATTAGTACCATAGAATCAAATAAAAAATATATTGATAAATTTTAAAAAATTCTATAATTATAAATTTATAATGGTTGAAAAATAAAATAATTAACACATTTAGTTTAAATATAAACACTTTTACATAATTTATATACTTATTAGTTATATATTTGATCCTTCTAAAATCTTTTTTTAAGATTTGCCACTATATCATCCCAACTACGAAGAACATCCATAAGACATCGTAATAGTTTATTTTTAGTAATTTTTACTTATTTTTTAAATGCTTCCCATAATGAAAAAACACGATCATAAACCTTCTTCTCGTTAAAAAGCTGACTTGTCATGAAAGGGCTGTATTTTGTGCAGTAAGTAAAGGGTGAAAAATAGAAAAATGAACAGAAGAGATCAATAATGCAAGAGTTTGATTATTGTAAACAAAAAAAAAAGTAGAATTATATGTATTGCTTTGATGTATCAATACATCTATGAAAATATTTATATAATGACATCTTTACATAAAAATAATATTTTAAACTTTTAGATAATTAGTTAAATATATTTAGTCAAATATATTAAATTATCTAACGATTTATCATGTTATCTTCATATCAAAATAATATGGAAATCTCTCCCTATATATATATATATATATATGCACGTAATAACCAGAAAAATAAAATAAATAAAATTATGAGATCTATTCACCTTGATATTTTTACTTTCTGTAACCCTAATCACACCCAAATATTTACTCGACACATATTTTAAGACCCTTGAATTTTAAAAAAAAAATTATTATGAGAAAATTTTAAATTATTTATTTAATAACAATTTTAATTTCGAATTACAATTTAAAGTTTTAGAACTTTAAAAATAATGAAGTTTTGATTATTTAAATAAAATTTTTTATCTAATTTTATAATTATCAAATTTATTTTTATATTTAAATTATAGAGTTTAGTAATTGAAAAATAATAAAAAATTTGTATGATTTGATTTAAGTAATTGAGATTTTGAAAATTAATGCGAATGAAAAAAAATTAATTATATTATTTTATATTTTAAAGTAGAGTACTTGATTGAAAGCTAATTAGTAAAGTGAAACAACAAATACTATTTTAAAATAATTTTAAGAGAGTCAATAAGATTTAAAATTAACACTCTATACCCTAATTTGATTAAAATTACTAAACTCCAATTTAATCCAAAATTCTCAAATCACACCCTAACCCTAATTTAACAAAACCCTGATTTTTCTACCCTGACCCACCCTGACTCTTCTCCCAGTGCCGTAACCATCCTTCTCCAAACCCAACACTCAACAACTTCAGAAAATAAAAGAAAGAAAGAAAGGAGAGAAGAGAGAAAGGAAGACATAGAAGAGAAGAGAGGAAGGGACGCGTCGACGTTGGTGGGACTCGCCATCGCCATCCCCATCAAACCAACCGTGTGAGAGAGAGTTTGCGAAGGAGAGAGCCAAAGTAGAGGAAGAACGACGTTGTTCCGCCGTTCCTCGTCGCGGCTGAAGCTCATCGCCGCAGCTGCTGTCGTTAGCTGTCGTCCATGGTGAAGCCAAAGAGAGAGATAGAGACAGAGATGATGCAACGTGAGGAAGGAGGCGAAGCTGTCGAGTCACCGCCGTCGAGTTTTCATTGTCGCTGTTGGAGATGCGGTCACCGAGCCTCTGTCACTGAAAAATAGCGCTGCCGTCGCAAAGATCCACTGCTGGTAAGGGTCTTGCTTCTAGTTTTCGTTCTTTTGAATTTCGGAAACATTATTGTCACTGCATGGTTGTTACAGTTGCCATCGCCGAAGCTTCTGGTCACCGCTTCCGCTTGGGATAGTTGTCGGAGCTACTATTGGATTAATTCAGAGGTCGTTGATGCTTTGTTCTTTTGTTGCAGTAATATCTCTGTTTTGGAACCCTTGCCGTTAGTATTCTGTTGTATGTTATTAAGGATTTCGCGACATTGATGATTTAGGATTTAGTTATCGAGATTGCATGTTGCAATTAAAGCTGTTTCTGTTGTTGCAGAATCAAGCGGAGCTATGGATGCAGCTGCCGCTGTTGCGGGCCGAAGGAAAAGGAATTTTGTAACACCCTACCTCACAGAGCTTTACGCTTAAGTCGTAAAATAGAGGTGGTGATGTATTACGACCTCTAAGAATAAAATATATACGTATATATAGTTGAGTAAATTTGTAACTAGGAGTTTTAAAGAAAGGTTTAAGCAAAAACCGCGAAAAGAAAAGCGCATTACACTCGTAAACGTAAAACCCAACATGCATAAAGAAAATACCTAGTTCTCCAAAAAAACCTCGATTAAACATCATTCATATATATATATATACTTCGCTTGCCAGAGAAACCTCCAGATGCTCTCTGAGGCACATCTCGACCTGCATCTGAAAACAACAACATAGATATGGAATGAGAATCGGAGGCTCTCAGCATGGTAATGGTGTCTACATACATAATATATAAAGTCCAGTGAAGCCTGAGGCGATTCTAGAACTTCGACACTTAGATTTAAATCTTAAAGTTTATAAATAGAAAACCATAAACAGGATAGGTTATCTAAGGTTCTTATTTCTAATTTCTTTATACCTTAAGCCCTAATTTCTGCCTTCCTTGAATTCTCCAAAACTCTGGTGCACAGATAAGCAATACAGACAAAGCAAAAACAAGTAGGATACAGATACAGCAGGTAGCAAATATAGCAAGTAAGCATTGTAATCACATAGGCAAGCCCAATTAATGCACAATCAAGCAAAACACACATATGTATATGATGTATGTCTGCCCTATGACTGATGAGTCTCATCTGTCGGTTATATAGCCAACCCGACATGTCCGGTAGCTAATCCAGACATCGTCGTCCTGAAAACTGGTGAGCGATACAGTACCACGATCCTCACCTGGTGAGCGGTAAATCACCTCACCATCTGCGGGCGGTAAAGTATACTGGCATATGTGAAAATTTTTCGAAATTATAAATGTAGTGGTGATGACAATTGTTGTAATTTAAAATATCGTGATAAAATAATAAGAGAAACAAAAACATATTAATAGAACAAAAAATAGTACTTTGAAAAGAAAAAAAATTAATTTTAATATAGGACTAAACTAGGATAAAGTAAAATATTTTTAAGATAAAAATAAAATATTTTAAATATTATAGACAATAAAATTTAATCCAAAATTTAATAACTAAAAGAGTAATTTACCCTAACATACATATCATTTTCTGTAAGTAAGTAACTGCAATGTTGTTGAACTATTTACAACTATATATGTCAATCGAACGGTCTGATTTCTACTTCTCTAATTAAATGCTTCCATATTTGATAATAACACACCAATAATCCAAACTTTAAAAAAATATCATTTGTTAGCTTCGGGGTGATCGATTCCTGAGTAGCTATTTGCTTATTTGGATATCCGTTCTGTTATTTGGATATCCGTTTTATTGGTTTCGGGGTGATCGATTCTCGGGTAGCCGTTTACTTATTTGGATATCCATTTTATTATTTGGATGTCCATTCTGTTGGCCTCAGGGTGATCGATCCCTGGGTAGCGTTTACTTATTTGGATATCCATTCTGTTATTTGGATGTCCGTTGTGTTGGCCTCAGGGTGATCGATCCCTGGGTAGCCGTTTGCTTATTTGGATATCCATTTTATTATTTGGATATCCGTTTTGTTGGCCTCGAGGTGATCGATCCCTGGGTAGCCGTTTACTTATTTGGATATCCGTTCTGTTATTTGGATGTCCATTCTATCGCGCCTTCAGAAGGATTCCTTGTTCCGCTATTTGGTGGCAGATGTCAGTGTTGGGCGTGGGTAGTGGGTGTTATTCGAGAACTTTCCAACCCTGGGTGGTCGGTTGGCGTTCACGGGTTTGAGGTGCTCTTTTGGTGTATCTCTTGGTGGTGGGTTACTACGAGGTGCTGTGTTACCGTGTTGCCGTTTGTTGGCAGTCACAACTTGGCTTACCTCTTCGTCATTTTTGTATTCCCTTGTGATGCTTTGAATTTCGTGCATGGTCCAAACTGCTTTGGTGGTGAGGTGTTTCTAGAAGTCTTCATTTATGAGGCCATTGGTTAGACAGAGACTGGCGACCGAGTCCGTAAGTTCGTTCGCCGTTAGGTACTCATCGTTAAACCTATCGAGGTATTTTCTTGTGAATTTATCTTGTCTTTGGGTGATTCCGAGTAAAATGATGAGGTGTTCTGCTTTGGTGATCCTAGTGGTGAACTGGGCCATGAACTTTTTGAAAATGTCATGAAAGCTGGCTATGGAGCCGTTTGGACCATTTGATTGCGTGGCCGGCTAAGGTTATCGAGAAGGCCTTACACCGGACCATGTCGGCAGCTCCTTCCAGGTTCATCCTGGCCTTGAAGGCCGTTAAGTGTTCCTGGGAATCTTTGGTCCCATCGTATTTCATATCAGTGGGCTTGTTGAAGTCCTTTGGGAGTTTGGCTCTCAAAGATTTTTCTGTGAACGGGATGGCTTCCATTATCACGTGTATGTTTCCTGCTCGTTTGGCCTTGAGGATGCCGTCGGTCCTCTTCTTCGCGTCGGTGTTTTGGGTCTAGGGAAACGTTGCGATCGTGCCGTTTGTTGTGTCATTGCTCAGGCAGCCTAGTGTTTCTGATATCACGGTGAGATCAGGTCCTGAAGGTTGCTTGGCTTGCATACTCCGGGTGGTACCGTTCTTTGGGTGTAACTCGGCCTTTGAGGTTTTGCACCCTGAGGCACAACTCTTGGATTATCTGGACCGCCTTCTCTTTCAGGCCATCGGGTGGCCAGGCTTCAATGGGAGGACATTTCTCTTCTCTTTGTTGTTGCTGGGTTGGGGTTGGTTGGCGATGTGCCGCGCTTGTTATCCTCCCATGGGTGGGAGGAGTGTTATCTTGGAGTTCGGGAGTTGGGCTTCGTGGGTTTGAGTTGGGGTGTTGGTTGGAGGATTTCTCTTCGAGGTTCTCCGTCATGCCGCCACGATTTGGCAGTCCCCCACATCTATGCAAGAACCTTGAGAACTTTCTTGATCTCTTGGCTCTTGAGAGGTCTAAGCTTGGCCACGGTGGTGGCGTTTAGGAGGTCGTTCATGATGAGCTTCTGTATGAATTTTCAGTAAGGTTCGAAGGGGGATCATGGCAACAGAGTTGTCATAGGTGAGGCGGCGGATGGCAGAGGTTTGGAACTTGGTGTTGAAGGAGGTGACCTCATGGGTTTGGAGGAAGAAATTGAAGAGTTCAACAGAAGAAGCAATCACGGTGGGCATGGAGCCGAAGTAGAGGGAGAAGATGGGGTCATAGCGCTTGGAGAGACGGATGAGGGAGTGGTGAATGAGAGGGTCCAAGCGGTGGACGTGTCCCACTAAAGGGTGGCGAGATTTTGGGCTCAGAGGATTTGGAATTTCACTGTTGGAGTAGGGCGAAGGTGCATAAAGAGTGTTATCACTAAGAAGGTGATTGCAAGTCGAAGAAACTTTTTTTTTGGGATTTCGCCGTTGGAGTAGGGCGAAGGTGTGTAATATAAGAAGGTGATGCAAGTTAAAGAAACATCATTCTTTTTTGCTCTCAGTTACAAGCAAGAAATCAAGTGAGTGAGTTTGAAGATTGCTCTTCTGGATTATCCGCATGCCGCCATGACATTGCAAATTTCCTACAGACGGCGCCAATGTACTGGATGCCTCTGGTATGGGTGGAGAGATAGATTGGAGACTTGCGAGCCGAGGCGGATGTCAGATCCTCTTACTGGAGTAATGGGGGGTGGCACCTACAAAGACACTCCGACGCTCAAGTCAGAATGGATCTAAATGGTAAAAGGTGTGAAGAGTGAATGAGTACCTGATGGGGTTAGGGCTCCCCTTTATATAGGCGATGGTAATTATCTTATCTTATTTGATTAAGATAAGGGAGGAATTTGAATTTGATTGTTAGTTAGAAGTTCTAGTGGGCCAGTTCCAGGCCTTCCAGAAGGGCAAAGCAGGTCGGACATGGGTTATTGGGTTCGGGGACTGTTCCAGATGTAGGAACCGTGGATCAGATCCGTAACAGGTTACACAAGCATTTACCATTCAATACTCAAATTCAATCAGGAGTACACTATAAAAAGAAGGAGAAAAAAATGATTGATAAGTTTCTTTGCGAATTTTTTTTAACTTTTCTATTTATTTATTATTGTTCTTACTCCACTTATTGTGTTGTTGAGCTCTCTTATTTAAAAAAAAAACACTCACATTCAATCTCATTCAATATGTTACTAATTAAATATTTCACATGTATTTTTTTATGTAACAGAACTATTACTACCAAGATCATTAATTTTTTAAGCTCACATTAATTTTTTTAAACTCAGCCATTTTGCTTTCATTCTCATTAAACCTAACATTCAGTTTTCTTCAACATTCAACATACAATAACATAGCAACTCCAATAAAGCTTAATTACTATGCGTACGACTACAATTACCACTAAGCAAACCATTCATTTTTAGCATCATTGAAGGGTTTAACAATAACTTTAAAAAGGATTTTTTATTTTAATAAATTAAATAAATATTTTATTTATTAAAATAAATAATTATAAAAATTATTACGAAAATACATCAATCTCTCTTATCTCATTTATACTATAAACGAGATAATTTTGTACGTACTTTGTTTACAGTGTAAACGAGATAGGTATATTTTTTCAATTTTTATATATCTGGTTTATACTAAAATTATCCCGTTTACAGTATAAACGAGATATGTATATTTATAAATATAAAAATATAATTTTTCAAAATAATAAAAAATATTAATAATTTAAATTAAACAAAAATCTTAAAAATGGAATGGTTCAAATAACTCAAATGGCATAGTCTCTTAGCCAACGAGCAATAGCTCAAATGGCACAGTCTCCCCACACTTAACTATTATTTGAAATCGTCAATATTTTCTATTATTTGAAATCGTCAATCTTTTCTATTATTTAAAATCATCCATCTTTCGTATTATTTGAAATGTTCCATTTTTAAAAATTTGGTCCAATTTAACTTATTAATATTTTTTATTATTTTTAAAAATTATATTTAATTATTTATAAATACATATATATCGTTTTATACTATAAATGAGATAATTTTTTATGTGTAAACAAGACATATGAAAATTGAAAAAATACACATATGTAAACGAAATAAATAAATATAGTGTAAATTGGTAAGTACGCTACAAATTATTTATTTTGATAATTAAAATAATTAAATTATTTATTTAAAAAAAATCTTTATTTTGAAATGGTATATTACCCAATTTCAAATATGGGTCCACTATTTCTATCGGCTGCATGTCCCAACCGACAATTTTCTCTCAAGCTTGGCTAAGGAAAAGGACACAACGTCATTTTCATAAGAATAAAATGGGTTAAGAAAATGATCAGTGCTAAAATCTACCTGCACTCTTTCTCTCAATAATCTACAGCATTATTTAATTACACATCTGCACCATCTAAATATTATATTATATATCTTAACGCTTTTGCATACTGACATAGCAATAAAATAATAAAGTACAATGGCATATGTGAAAGCTTTCCAATACGATATCCTCGTTAATCAAACCTATACAAGTCCATGTTCACATGTCCGAAAAGTTAAATAAAAAATGTGCCAAATCCAAAAAAATAAATAAATAAATACATAAAAGATGTGCATAAAAAGATAAATAAAAATACGGTCAATAACTATCACTAAAAAAAACGGTTAATTATAGTATAAAAAAAATCAAAAGTATACAGATATACAAATATTTTTTAAAATTAAATATTATTGTGATACGTGGTTTGAAGGATGGTGGAATTTGCAGCTTAATGTCAAGACGGGATCAGAGCTGCTGCAGTAGAGTGGTCAAGTGAGAGATGGTTTGAGCCGCATAAATCATGTGGGGATGGTACAAAATTGGTGCAAATGTAAATGCTATCGTTGGACTTTTTCTGGTCTGAGGACTGAGGAGGTAAAGTTGGGCTGTATGTATTCTTGGTCTATCACAATTTGTAAAAATGTTATTTCAGGCATGTGAAAAAAGTACCACAATTTAAAATATTTTATGAATTTTATATGCTATATTTTATTTTATAATCATAATAAAAAAAAATTATTTGGAAGACCTATTTTATAATCGTAATAATTCTTAATAAAATTTATTATTAAATTGTCAGTTATGTTTACAATATTTGTCTTGTTTGAGGGTGAAGTTATAACTCACAATAAAAATAATAACAAATAAAAGGTAATTAAAAAATAAAAGAAAAAAATTATCAAGTGGTTAATCTAACTCAATATTATAATTTAAATTGGATCGGTTATATCTATTTAAATTTTAAATTTTAAAATTATTTTAGTTTAAATAATAGCTCATTTACATTTTAAATTTTTAAGATTTAAAACGTGAAAATTTAATTGACTCTCTATCTTAGAGTTTGTTTGAGCGTTATTCTTTTATTTTTTTCATTGGTTGAACATCTTGTGTTGGTTCTTCTTATTCATTAATTTCAGAATTTATTGATTTATTTCTTATAATAGTACTATTATCTTCATCGGCTTGTAACGAAATATATCTAAGCTTTTGCAAAATTCTTATATCGTCAGAATCCATCATTCTTATAAAATTATGAAGGATGAAACATGCATGTAACAATGATATCACGTTGGTTTTAATTTTGGCAATGTCTTCTTCAATAAATTTATTTGTATAATTAATGTTACCTCCATTCTCAAAATCTTCATTGTTTTTATTATTAAATTCTTCAGGATTTAAATCTTTCGATAGCGTCCAAGCACCATAATCAATAGCTATGATGTCTTTGAAACATTGTTCAAGTCTATTTAAAGATTTAAGACCTTGATTTTTAAATTTAGCGAATTATGAATTAATATGTTTAAAATATTCAAAAGAATAAATATAAAAGATATCTAATAAATTTTAAAAGTAAAATAAACTTGTGTATTATTTTATAATGCAAAATTAAATACATCTGGATATAATCTATTAAAAAAATAGTTGGATATAAACAACCAGACATATACACCCATCTCCATTTTCATCAAACAGAAGAACAGGTTAAACTAGTTTTTTTTTTCAAATATACATCTTTATTAAACAATATATGCTTTAATATAACTTAATTTCTCAATCATTTTTTAATCTGTTAAAATGGACAGTTTGATAATTTTTTCAATTTACAACAAAATATTTTAATCTAATATAGAGATTTCAATTAACAAAACAAAACATAATCTAATCGAATTTCAACATGTATCAGTATTAAGAATACAATTTTAATTTCTATTTTTAATATTCGCATTTGAATTTGTTATCTATTGTTGTTGAGGCAGAATAGATTCGAAGAGGACAAGCTACCTAGCAACGGTAGTGGTGGCAGTGACGAACAAACACTAAAGAGAAGGTTCGCATTTTGAATTTACGTCTCGATTATTATCGGACTTTTTAATGGTAAAACTTTTGCGATCACCAAAACACATTATTTCACTAATTTCATTTATCATTGAAAAATCCAAAGTTAAATCTAACGGTAAGGAACGTGCCATTTTATTTTTGTTTCCCTCCAATACTTACCGTTAGATTCCAAAATCCGCCGGTAATTACTAAACCTTACGAATTTGACACCATTATTACAGGTAAATTCGACAAAAATCTCGCTACTAACAATCAACGTTAAATCCGACAGTACTCAATATTTTTTTTATAGTGATATAAACATAAAATCATTGCTAGCTACAACGATTTACATAAAATTAACAATGACAAAAGTATAACAATATCTCATATAAAACATATGCTTAATATTAGAATCAAAATAATTTGTTTTGGTGATTTACCCTAATATTGTTGATTATAAGAGATATTACATATTTAAATTTCATTTTAAAAAAACTAAAATTTTCACTTAATTTATTTTAAGAGACTAAAATACCCACAAACTTTAACTTAAAATGGCATTCTAATTTTTTTTAAAATTAATGCTAAAAATGATTTTTGTCAAAATATTAAAAAGAGTATTTAGTTCTTTTGAAATATGAATCGAAATGATATTTTAATCTTTTTATACATAATTGAACGAATATTTTAATATAAAATAACATGTGATATATTTTTAAATTTAATTAATATTTAAAAAAATATAAAAATATAAATTGTTAAATTTAAAATGCAATTTATTTATTAATAATATTGAAGGTTATAGAAGGCTTAGAGAAAGGGGTTGAATCTATAACCTTCTTTTACTTTAATAAAATAATCCTTTTAAAACAAACTTGTAATCTGAATCTGTTTGAACTTGGCAGCAAAAAATTTATGAGACAATTTTATTGTCTCATAAATATCAGAAAACATAACAGTGCAGGAAAGAGAGAAGCTGACACCATCATGTATCCTGGTTCGGTTGTCTTGTGCAATGCAACCTACGTCTAGTCTCCACCACAACAGTGGTAGAATTTTCACTATAGTTAAAGTATTACATACACCAATTTTACGGTATTGACACAATCTTTTCACTCTCAAGTTCTAACCTAACTTGACTTGGTTATGTTAATACCTAACTTTTTACTTTTAGTACTAACCCAACTAAGAAAGGAGTATTTCACTGATACAAGATACAAGACATAGAATCAACCTAAAGAAATCTGAAATAACTCTAGGCTTTTCAATCATGTATATCTCTCTGCCTCTTTTTACTCTTAGATTTTTACTTGAGCCACAATTCAGACCACGTGTTGTTACAACATTAAATAAAAAAATATATATAAATCTGTATCAACTTATATCTGTACCATAGTGTGACCCTAAATACACAGCCCTTGGCAGATTAACGCGTGTTAATACTTAACAGCCATTGGGTCCCAGCCCCAGCCAAACATGCGTGTCAGGAGGCACTAAACTCAAATCTTGTGAAATTAATTTCAAAATACAAATTATAATAAATATAGAAAAAGAAAAGATTATAATTTTAAAGCGATCGGTTCAAATTGAAGCAACAATATGTAACCGGCAAGGTACTTGTAGTGGCAGCGTACACACCCAATACACCCTCATAAACAAGTTCTGACGAATCAATCTCTTATCTCACCTAACGGTCTTGCATGCATTAAAAGCCAAAAGAATGTTTCCCTTCTTAGTTAAATCTTCATCCTGTTCATATATAATACTGCATCATCAAGTTTTTCAGTTTGTGTTTCTTGCAAGAAATAACAAACCTCCCTTCCTATACTTTCCTTTCTTTTCTTTTCCCACTCTCTGTCTCCACTCATATTAGCTCGTTATTTCCCTGCATATAAAGCTATATACCATTTCAACAAAAACAATGCTGCAAAAACAGAACAGCAGAGATAGTTTACAGGTTCTAGTTTCAATCTTTTAGTTCATGGACATCAAGCTTGACTTTGACGATCCTAATAAGAATAAACACAAAGATGAAGAAGAGCTCCCTCTTCTGCGAAACACAGAGGTTCCGGAAGCAGAGCGGAACCTTGTACAGAAAGCAATTAGCCAGACATTTGAGAGCACAGCACATTTGGCAAACCTTTTACCAACCGGCACTGTTCTCGCATTCCAGCTTCTTTCTCCAATATTCACAAACCTTGGCAACTGTGACTCTGCCGCGAAGACAATGACTTCTTTCCTCGTAGCTATCTGCGCCGCCTCCTGCTTCCTTCTATGCTTCACAGATAGCTTCAGAGACAGCAAAGGAAACATCTGCTATGGTTTTGCCACGTTCAGGGGCTTGTGGATCATTGATGGATCAACAACTCTTCCACCTGAACTTGCTGCTAAATATAGTATCCGGTTTATAGATTTCATGCATGCAGTGATGTCGGTTATGGTGTTTGCGGCGGTTGCATTATTTGATCCCAATGTGGTGAATTGCTTCTTTCCAACACCAGATAATGAGACACAGGAAATACTCACTGCATTGCCAGTTGGAATTGGTGTTTTCTGCAGCATGTTGTTTGTTGTATTTCCTACACACAGACATGGAATTGGCTTCCCTCTTTCAACAAATTAAATATATATATAACATAAAGCTTTTTATATTCATGTGTGTAAACAATGAGTTAATCATGTTTGTAACAAATTAACCATGAATTCAGGTTACACGTTATTGAAAAATATATATTAAAAAGGAAACAAAAATATAGTGAGCAAGTTTACACATGTAAGCATTCTAGGATTTCATGTGTTCGGATAAAAAAAGATAAAAACATATTTTTTCTTCTTCCAAAAAGAGGACTTTAATCCTGAATGATATTCCCTTCTTTATCCATTCTTTTGAAGATTTAGTACATTAAAAATTCAATATGTTTTAGATAAATTTTAAGTTTAGATATACAAAATTATTTATATACCAAAGTTTTAAATGATAGATATTTTAAAAGGGAAGGAATATCAACAAAAATGTTAATATAGTGGTAAAATTGTAGAACTGTATCACTTATAGTCATAAGGGGAACTTGAATTATACTCTAGAAAAAATGCTTCTAAAAAGAGCAAGAGTAACGATGCGTTCGTATCTTTAATTATTTTTCATGTTTTTAATTCTTATTTTTTTAGATTTAATTACAATTTCATCTTATAATCTCATTAATTTTAAGTATTTTTTGGTACTAAGGTATTTATTAAGTGTTTTTAAGAAAGGGTAATACTAAATAACCAATAACTTTCTTGAAAAACATGAACAACCACCAATCAAATCAAAACACACTACACCTCCAAATTACCCACCTAAATCTTAATATAAGAATAACCATCAGCACACCTAGTAAAATAAACATCCGATAATCCATTGTTCACATTATTTAGTATTTTCATTGTCTATCTATACTTTTCTTTTAAGAAAATACAGGATTTAAAGAAATGAAAATCAAGTAACCAAGAGAGAATGATCAAAGAGTAACACAACAAAGCTTTTCAAAGAAATAGAAAGTGTGCATATGTACACATAGGTGCTCACGCTCCAATCAGAGTAGGCCTCTCGTGGTGTGCGTACACACAAGTTCTAAATGTGCCTTGTTGTCTGTACACATGCCTTGTGCATACGCACGAATCTGCTTTAAGAACATAGGCATGACACGTTGGGAGCAGGCGTGCCACACCCTTTGAATATGCAAAGCTGGTGTGCTACGAGGAAGGGAGGCATGCCACGCTCGGGAAGGAGCCAAGCTCCCTAGAAGCAATTAAGGAAGGGCGTGCAGGGTAGCAAGGAAAGCGTGCCACGCCCTAAGAGAAGCTAACCCCTGGGAAGCAGAATTTGTAATGCTGCCAATCCTGACCTCTTCATACTGAAGTAATCATAAATAGAGTTAGAGAGGTCCAAATGAGGTGGTTTCAATGGCGTTAGAAAGCTAACATTCAGAGTTTAAAAACTATATGCATATATCTATAGTGGACATTTAGTTTGGGTCTGAAACTGCCCTCACCATTGCAGCTCAAAAAACAGCAGCCAAGGAAAAAACAATACATGGTGTGCCATGCGTTGGAAGAGAGCCAAGAGAGGGCGTTAAACGCCAAAATGCCAAGGGGCACGCCCAGGTGATAAGAAAAATTAATAGAGGCTTAGGGATTTTAATACAATAGATAAGGATTATTTAGTAAAGGACATAGCGGAAACACAAAAAGATTGATAAATGGGATTTTTTCTACTAGACCTCTAAGAAACCTATTCTTAGCAACCTAGGAAACTGAAAGGGATTTCCTACTAGACCTTCAAAGAACCTATCCTTGACAACCTAGATCAAAGGGATAAAAACTGAAAGAAATCACCACGCATATCACCTTAGCTTTGGATCCTTCAATCTTCTTCATGCAACAAGCAAAGAAAATCACTCAGCTCACTTAATCACACAATAAAAACGTGCTTAAAACAACGAAAAATTTATTCATCAAAAGTTATGTAATGGTCTCACCAAAGGTGTTTAAATAGTCCCATAACAAACTAACAAAAATATAAGATAAGATTTTAAAATTTAAATCAGATTTGATTTAAATTAAAAATTTCTAAAAATACTACTAAGCAAATCAGAACTAAACAAATCTTCTAACAAACTCTAACCGCAAAACAAACTAAAACAAATGCCTAAAATTTCAAAATTTAATGATAAATTATGCCTCCCACTGAACTTGAAAAGCATTATTGGGCTTCTTGCTGCCCTGACTTAGCCGAATGGGTCTTACCCATTCTTCCTTGGTTAGAACTGATGTAACTCCTTATGCAAAAGTGCTGCCAAGTTCCCAAAATTCTCCTTGAGCTTTTTTGCACGTGATCTAGTGATGGGGCCTTCTGCAAGTGTGAAATTCTCATTCTGTCCTTTTGCCTTAGAATGTCCTAGTTGTCTTTTCGAGCATGTATCATTCCCTCCTTCCTCAAAAAGATTCGTCCTTGAATCTGTGTTCATATCAAAAGGAGAGAGATAAAAAATATTGAAAATAGCAGAGACATTATGCTCACCTGGTAGGTGATGCACCACTATTTCGTGGTACATTTTGTACTTAATTTAGGTGGATTTTACCCATTTTTTCATATTTATTCAAGAAAATAGCATGGTTTCATAATTTTCTCCTAAATTGTACTTAAGTGTAAAAACATGCTTTTTAGACCCTTAAATTGTTAATTTTGATTCACCTTTGATTCCACTAGATGCCTTGATATGTTTGTTAGTGATTTCAGAATGAAAAGGCTAGGAATGGATCAAATGAGTGAAGAGAAAAGCATGCAAAGTGGAGAATTCATGAAAAAACAAGTATTTGGGATGCTGAGATCAACGCGCACGCGCAACAGACGCGCACCCGTGGAAAAGTGAAGTTGCATGATGACACGTACGCGCAGCAGATGCGCACGCATGGATAGAAAATGCCATCAACGCGTACGCGTCGGTGCTCGCACATGACCCACTTAAAGTGAATCCGCTGGGGGCGATTTCTGGGCTTCCTAGGCCCAAATCCAACTCACTTCTGCTGCTATTAAACCCAAAGAATAAAGGAGGATTAGGGGAGTTAGTTACCAGGTAGTTTTAGAAGTAGTTTAGTTGAATCTTATCATGCTTTTCGAATAGGTTTTTAGAGAGAGAAGCTCTCTCTTCTCTCTAGAATTAGGATTAGGGTTAGGTTAATTTCTTCTTAGATCTAGGCTTTAATTCTTGTTCTCATCTACTTCCCCTTCTCAATTTCTTGTCGCTACATTTTGTTCTATTCTTTTGTTGCAATCTCCTTTGTTCCTATACTTTGTTGTTGATACACTCTTGTTCCTTTTATTTTCTTTTTTTGCAATTTGAGGTAATTCATGTTAATTGTGCTTTCTTTAGTTGTTGTTATTGTTTCTTCATAATTTGATAGTTGTAGATTTATTTCTCTTGCAATTTAACTTTGCTTTCCTTTTATGCCTTCCAAGTGTTTGATAAAATGCTTGGAAGGATGTTAGAGTAGATTTTAGTGTTCTTGGCTTGGGATGGTAACTTAGGTGAACTTGAGTTACTAATGTCCAAGTGTTGATAATTGGTGTCCATTGACTCTAGCTTTCCCCAAATTAATTTGTGAGAAGGTTAGGACCTATGGATTAGGATTAGTGTAGCTCATTTTACTTTCCTTTATTCGTTAAAGGATGACTTAATGGTTGATCCTTGCAAATATCATATTGTGGTTAGTGATGAGCGGATAATTTGTACGCTTTTTGGCATTGTTTTTAGTATGTTTTTAGTATGATCTAGTTAGTTTTTAGTATATTTTTATTAGTTTTTAGTTAAAATTCACTTTTCTGGACTTTACTATGAGTTTGTGTGTTTTTCTGTGATTTCAGGTATTTTTTGACTGAAATTGAGGGACCTGAGCAAAAATCTGATTCAGAGACTAAAAAGGACTGCAGATGCTGTTGGATTCTGACCTCCCTGCACTCGAAGTGGATTTTCTGGAGCTACAGAAGCCCAATTGGCGCGCTCTTAATGGCGTTGGAAAGTAGACATCCTGGGATTTCCAGCAATATATGATAGTCCATACTTTGCCCAAGATTTGATGGCCCAAACCGGCGTTCAAAACACCCTCAGAATTCCCAGCGTTAAACGCCTCAGCCCAAGCACGCACCAAGTGGGCCCGGAAGTGGATTTTTATGTCATTTACTTATCTCTGTAAACCCTAGGCTACTAGGTCTCTATAAGAAGGACCTTTTATCTTTTGATCTTTGGAATCTTTTGATCATGTTTTGATGATTGAACCCTCTCTGGGAGGCTGGCCATTCGGCCATGCCTAGACCTTGTTCTTATGTATTTTCAACGGTGGAGTTTTTACACACCATAGATTA
>NC_029778.3:70964271-70965337 GCF_000817695.3 Arachis duranensis | reverse complement strand
ACCAAGTTTTTGGCGCCGTTGCCGGGGATTGTTGAGTTTGGACAACTGACGGTTCATCTTGTTGCTTAGATTAGGTATTTTTTCAGAATTCTTGAGAATGAATTCTAGAGTTTCATGATGATCTGTTGAAGTCTGGCTGGATGTGAAGCCATGTCTAATTTTATTGGACCGAGGTTTCAACCTATTATCACAAGAGCTTGTTGATTTCTATCAATCTTGCTGTTGGAGCAATGATCTGCTAAGGCTTGGCTGGCCATTGGCCATGTCTAGTGTTTTGGACCGGAGCTTTCTTTGAAAGCTTGGCTGGCTATGAAGCCATGTCTAATTCCTGGACCGGAGTCTTAGACTAGCATTGCAATGATTCCTAGAATTCTCATTAAGAATTTTGATATTTTTATTTTTTCTCTTCACTTAATTTTCGAAAAAACCAAAAAAAAATTTACAAAATCATAAAAACCAAAAATATTCTATGTTTCTTGTCTAGTGTTTCATGTTAAGTTTGGTGTCAATTGCATGTTTCTGTTCTTCTTGCATTCATGCACGTGTCTTAAGTGATCTTCAAGATGTTCTTGATGATTTCATTGCTCTGATCTTTGAATTCTCTTGACTTGAGTGTTTTGTTGTTTCTCATATGCATTCTCAACTTGTTAGAAATTTTTAAGTTTGGTGTCTTGCATGCATTTGTTTATTTGATTTCAGTTGCATTTTTTATTATTCCTCATTATAAAAAAAAGATCCAAAAATATTTTTAATTTGTGTCTTTTCAAGTCAATAATACAGAGAATTGAAGATTCAGAACATACTGCAGAGGAATTACACAGAAAAGGCTGGGCGTTCAAAATGCCCAGTGAGGAAGGCAAACTGGCGTTTAAACGCCAGCCAGGGTGCCTGGCTGGGCGTTTAACGCCCAAAAGGGTAGAGTTTTGGGCGTTAAACGCCAGAATGTGCACCATTCTGGGCGTTTAACGCCAGGATGGCACAAGATGGAAGATTCTGTTTTCAATTCAAATTTTTTTCAAGTTTTCAATATTTTTCAAAATCAAATCTTTTTCAAATCAAATCTTTT
>NC_029778.3:70961277-70964177 GCF_000817695.3 Arachis duranensis | reverse complement strand
ACTTGCTATCAATTAATGATTTGATTCAACATTTCAAGTATGTTGCCTTTTCTGTTGAGAAAGGTTTAATGTTTGAATCATATCTTTTCTTGTTAGTCAAGTCATTAATGTTTTTAAAATCAAATCTTTTTAAAATGTTTTTCAAATCATATTTTCTCAATCACATCTTTTTTTAAAACCAATCATATCTTCTTAACCACATCTTTTTCAAAATGTTTTCAAAATCTTTTACTTAATTTTCGAAAATTTCTTCCCCTCTTCTCACATCCTTCTATTTATGGACTAACACTATTCCTTAATGCACAATTCGAACTCCATCTTCTTTGATAAGTTCGAATTTTCTACTTCTACCTTCTATTTTTCTTTTCCTCTGACACCTCAAGGAATCTCTATACTGTGACATAGAGGATTCCACATATTTCCTTGTTTTCTTCTCTTGACATAGAGGATTCCATATTTTCTTGTTCTCTTTTGTTTCATATGAGCAGGAGCAAAGAGAAAAGCATTCTTGTTGAGGCTGACCCTGAACCTGAAAGGACCTTGAAGCGAAAGCTAAGAGAAGCTAAGGCACAATTCTCTGTAGAGGACCTAACAGAAATCTTCAAAGAAGAAGAACACATGGCAGCCGAAAACAACAACAATGCCAACAATGCAAGGAAGGTGTTGGGTGACTTCACTGCACCTACTCCCGACTTCTATGGGAGAAGCATCTCTATCCCTGCCATTGGAGCAAACAACTTTGAGCTTAAGCCTCAATTAGTTTCTCTAATGCAACAGAATTGCAAGTTCCATGGACTTCCATTGGAAGATCCTCATCAGTTTTTAGCTGAATTCTTGCAAATCTGTGACACTGTTAAGACTAATGGGGTTGACCCTGAGGTCTACAGACTTATGCTATTCCCTTTTGCTGTAAGAGACAGAGCTAGAACATGGTTGGACTCTCAACCTAGAGAAAGCCTGGACTCTTGGGCAAAGCTAGTCAATGCCTTCTTTGCAAAGTTCTTTCCACCTCAAAAATTGAGTAAGCTCAGAGTGGAAGTCCAAACCTTCAGACAGAAGGAAGGAGAATCCGTCTATGAAGTTTGGGAAAGATACAAACAATTAATCAGAAAGTGTCCCTCTGACATGCTTTCTGAATGGAGCATCATAGGTATTTTCTATGATGGTCTGTCTGAACTGTCCAAGATGTCTTTGGATAGCTCTGCTGGAGGATCTCTTCATCTGAAGAAGACGCCTACAGAAACTCAAGAACTAATTGAAATGGTTGCAAATAACCAATTCATGTACACTTCTGAAAGAAATCCTGTGAGCAATGGGACTAATCAGAAGAAAGGAGTTCTTGAGATTGACACTCTGAATGCCATATTGGCTCAGAACAAAATATTGACTCAGCAAGTCAATATGATTTCTCAAAGTCTGTCTGGAATGCAAAATGCATCAGGTAGTACTAAGGAGGCTTTATCTGAAGAAGAAGCTTATGATCCTGAGAACCCTTCAATGGAAGAGGTGAATTACATGGAGAACCCTATGGAAACACCTATAATCCTTCATGGAGAAATCATCCAAATCTCTCATGGAAGGATCAACAGAGACCTCAACAAGGTTTCAACAATAATAATGGTGGAAGAAACAGGTTTAGCAATAGCAAGCCTTTTCCATCATCTTCTCAGCAACAGAAAAAAAATTCTGAGCAGAATCTCTCTAGCTTAGCAACCATAGTCTCTGAGCTATCCAAGACCACTCTCAGTTTCATGAATGAGGCACGGTCCTCTATCAGAAATCTAGAGGCACAAGTGGGTCAGCTGATTAAAAAAGTTACTAAAACTCCTCTTAGTACTCTCCCAAGCAATACAGAAAAGAACCCAAAAAGAGAGTGCAAGGCCATCAACATAACCAAAGTGGCCGAATGCACAGAGGAGGAGGAGGACGTGAATCCCAGTGAGAAAGATCTCATGGGACGTCCTTTGGACAAAAAGGAGTTCCCTATTGAGAAACCAAAGGAATCTGAGGCTCATAAAGAGACTATAGAGATTCCATTCAACTTACTTCTGCCATTCATGAGCTCTAATGAGTATTCTTCCTCTGAAGAGGATGAAGATATTATTGAAGAACAAGTTGCTAAATATATAGGAGCAATCATGAAGCTGAATGCCAAGTTATTTGGTAATGAGACTTGGGAGGATGAACCTCCATTGCTCATCAATGAACTAAGACAATTCAAGAAAACAAGCCTATGGTCTTGTAGAGGATGTTCTGGTAAAAGTTGAAGACCATTACATCCCTGCTGATTTCATAGTCCTAGAGACTGGGAAGTGCATGGATGAATCCATCATCCTTGGCAGACCCTTCCTAGCCACAGCAAAGGCTGTGATTGATGTTGATAGAGGAGAATTGATCATTCAAGTGAATGAAGAATCCTTGGTGTTTAAGGCTTAAGGATATCTCTCTGTCACCATGGAGAGGAAGCATGAAGAGCTTCTCTCAAAACAGAGCCAAACAGAGCCCCCACAGTCAAACTCTAAGTTTGGTGTTGGGAGGCCACAACCAAATTCTAAGTTTGGTGTTGAAACCCCACATTCAAACTCTAAGTTTGGTGTTGGGAGGTTCCAACATTGCTTTGAGCATCTGTGAGGCTCCATGAGAGTCCTCTGTCAAGATACTGACATTAAAGAAGCGCTTGTTGGGAGGCAACCCAATGTTATATTTTATCTATTTTTCTTTGTTATTTCATGTTTTCTGTAGGTTGATGATCATGAGAAGTCACAAAATCAAATGAAAAAGCAAAAAACAGAATGAAAAACAGAAAGAAAAACAGCACACCCTGGAGGAAGAACCTGCTGGCGTTTAAACGCCAGTAAGGCTAGCAGATGGGCGTTTAACGCCCAGTCTGGCACCATTCT
>NC_029778.3:70960621-70961128 GCF_000817695.3 Arachis duranensis | reverse complement strand
AACGCCAGAATTGGCACAAAGAGCAATTTTGCTCGCCACTTGGTGCAGGGATGACTTTTCCTTGACACCTCAGGATCTGTGGACCCCACAGGATCCCTACCTACCCCACCACTCTCTCTCCTCTTCACCTATTCACCAATCACCTCAACACCTCTTCCCCAAAAACCCTTCACCTATCAAATCCCATCTTTCTCTTTACCACTCACATCCATCCTTCATAAAACCCCACCTACCTCACCATTCAAATTCAAACCACTTCCCACCCAAACCCACCCATACATAACCGAACCCTACCCCTCTCCCCACTCCTATATAAACCCATCTTCACTCCTTCATTTTCACACAACCTAAACACTACTTCTCCTCCTTTGGCCGAACCACAAAGCCATCTCCATCTCCTCTATTTCTTCTTCTTCTACTCTCTTATTTCTTCTTTTGCTCGAGGACGAGCAAACCTTTTAAGTTTGGTGTGGTAAAAGTATTGCTTTTTGTTTTTCCATAACCATT
>NC_029778.3:70960121-70960351 GCF_000817695.3 Arachis duranensis | reverse complement strand
CACCAACCCCATTCAACAAGTCGGAATCTTAATGGTTCAAGAGTTCTATGCCAATGCATGGATCACCAAGAACCATGATCAAAGTGTGAACCCGGACCCAAAGAATTGGCTTACTATGGTTCGGGGGAAATACTTGGATTTTAGACCGAAAAATGTAAGGCTGGCATTCAACTTGCCCATGATGCAAGGAGATGAACATCCTTACACTAGAAGGGTCAACTTTGATCAAA
>NC_029778.3:70959674-70960077 GCF_000817695.3 Arachis duranensis | reverse complement strand
CTCGTAGACATTTGTGAAGAGGGCGCTCAATGGAAGAGAGATTCAAGAGGGAAGCTGGTTCAACTGAGAAGGCATGACCTCAAGTCCGTGGCTAGGGGATGGTTGGAGTTTATCCAACGCTCAATCATTCCCACTAGCAACCGGTCCAAAGTTACTATAGACCGGGCTATCATGATTCATAGCATCATGATTGGAGAAGAAATAGAAGTTCATGAGGTTATATCCCAAGAACTTTATAAGGTGGCGGACAAGTACTCTACCTTGGCAAGGTTAGCCTTTCCTCATCTCATTTGTCACCTCTGTTATTCAGTTGGAGTTGACTTAGAGGGAGACATCCCCATTGATGAGGACAAGCCTATCACTAAGAAGAGGATGGAGCAAACAAGAGACCCCTCTCATCATC
>NC_029778.3:70959033-70959589 GCF_000817695.3 Arachis duranensis | reverse complement strand
TTGAATTTGTGGTTCATGAATGTTGGCTCTTGAAAGAATGATGAAAAAGGAGACATGTTACTGAGGATCTGAAAAATCATAAAAATGATTCTTGAAGCAAGAAAAAGCAGTGAATATAAAAAAAAAAGAAAAAAATTCAAAAAAAGAGAAAGAAAAAGAAAGAGAAAAAAAAAAGAAAAAGAAAGAAATAAAGTTGTGATCAAAGGAAAAAAGAGTGTGCTTAAGAACCCTGGACACCTCTAATTGGGGACTCTAGCAAAGCTGAGTCACAATCTGAAAAGGTTCACCCAATTATGTGTCTGTGGCATGTATGTATCCGGTGGTAATACTGGAAGACAGAGTGCTTTGGGCCACGAACAAGACTCAATAAGTAGCTGTGTTCAAGAATCATCATACTTAACTAGGAGAATCAATGACACTATTTGGATTCTGAGTTCCCTAAAGAAGCCAACCATTCTGAATTTCAAAGGATAGAGTAAGATGCCAAAACTATTCAGAGGCAAAAAGCTAAAGCCCCGCTCATCTAATTAATACTGATCTTCATAGATGTTTTTGG
>NC_029778.3:70907944-70957826 GCF_000817695.3 Arachis duranensis | reverse complement strand
AAAAGAATCACTGGATTCTATTCCAACCTGATTGAGAACCGACAGATGATTAGTTGTGCCGTGACAGGGTGCGTTGAACATTTTCACTGAGAGGATGGGAGGTAGCCACTGACAACGGTGAAACCCTTGCATACAGCTTGCCATGGAAAGGAGTAAGAAGGATTGGATGAAGACAGTAGGAAAGCAGAGAGACGGAAGGGACCAAGCATCTTCATACGCTTATCTGAAATTCCCACCAATGAATTACATAAGTATCTCTATCTTTATCTTTATGTTTTATTCATCATTCATATCCATTTGAGTTTGCCTGACTAAGATTTACAAGGTGACCATAGCTTGCTTCATACCAACAATCTCTGTGGGATCGACCCTTATTCGCGTAAGGTTTATTACTTGGACGACCCAGTACACTTGCTGGTTAGTTGTGCGAAGTTGTGTTTACGCCATGGTATTGAACACCAAGTTTTTGGGTTCATCACCAGGGATTATTTGAGTTGTGAAAAGTATTGATCACAATTTCGTGCACCAGTTAGTGACAAGGATAAAGATCCTTGACCATTATTCCTTGCCAAGACCTTTTTACATTTGAGTTTCATTTACTCTCTTGCAATTTATCTTTCATGTCTCTTATTCAAAACCCCAAAATACTTGTTCCATAACCAATAACAAGAACACTTCCATGCAATTCCTTTGAGAGATGCCCGAGGTTTGAATATTTCGGTTATTATTTTTATTGGGGTTTGTTACTTGTGACAACAAAATTTTTGCATGAAAAGATTATTTGTTGGTTTAGAAACTATACTTGCAATGAGATTTCATTTGTGAAATTTTATATAATCAAAAATTCGTTCATCAAAATGGCGCCGTTGCCGGGGAATTGCAAATGTGCGCTTGTTATTGGTTATTGTACATATGTTAATATTGTCAATATGTTTGCCTTTCGTTTGTTTGCTAGTTTTTGTTAGCTTTAGGACTTTGTTAGTTTTGTTTTTGATTTCACTATGAATTCTCACCCTTTTGGCTATGAGTTTGGTTAAAACTATGTTGTAGGAAATGTGAACGTCAATGACAACATGTATCAAGGATTGAACAATCAAGAATGGGAGGAGTCTCAAGGAATCGATCGCTCCTCTTGGCAACAACCTCCGAATACTTATAAGTATAATTCCCATCCTAATGCATATCGATTCAATGGCTATGGTGAACCTCTTTGTGACAATCAACACCCACCACACTATACCTTTGAACCTCATCCTCAACATGATCCTTAACCATACTCACAAGCTCCTTTTTACCAAATACCTACCTGTGATCCATATCCATCATATGACCAATCACCCTACCTCATCTTTGTGACCATTATGAGCGAAAACCTTTAGAACCACCTCAATACACACAATCTCCATACCACTACCAAGAAGAACCACCTTCCTACTATGAGCCTTTTTTCCAAATTAATGAACCCTCCTATCCACCCCAAGCCCCAATAGATGATTCTCTCACCTTGCTACTTCAAGGGCAAGCGGACATGCAAAAGAACACATTTGAGTTTGTGACTAACTTGACAAAGGTAGTGCACACTTTAGCCTCCCAATGCTTGAACACTCAAGGTGCTTCCGTGGCCACATGTGAAGGATCAAAAGAATAGCATAGCATGAAGGAGATATATAAAAATCCGGTGGAGAAGGAGGAGTTGGACTTTGTATTGGAGCAATTGGAGGAACCTATGATTGTTGAAGAAAAGGAAGAAGTAGTTGAAGACTTAGGAGATGCAGAACCACCATGGGAGACTCAAGAACCTCTCTCCAAAAAGCTTGAATTTGATGTTGAGGAAGGTGTACGACCTCCAAGACATATTAGAGTTGAAGGACTTAAGGAGGTCGATCAAGAGAAAGATTTCATCATTGATGAATTCTTGTCCCAAATGGAATCCTCTCCCATGGAATATGAAGTTGAAGTTATTAAAGACAACTCCCCATCAATTGACATTGGTGACCTTGTTGAAGACTCTTCCAATGAATGTAAAGTTGATGTTGAAGTAGATTTCACACAACCTCCAAAGTTTGACTTGATTGATGATGAAGAGGAATTGGAAGAAGTTGGCAAGCAAGGAGAAGTTGAAGAAAGTTGTCAAGAGGTGGAAATAACTAAGGAAGAGCATAAGGGAATAGTACTTGAAGAACCATTGGAGATATCCCTTCCTAAGTCACCATCCAACACAACATTCAAGTGGGTAAAATTCTTACTCTTAAACTTTACTTTCTCACTTGAATATGGTTTGCTTGAAACGGATGGACAACTTAGAGCTCTTTGTGGCTTTAAGAGCAAAAAGGAGATGGTCAGTGATTGGTATTGTAAATCAAAGCTCATGATGGTTGCTTGTTCAAAGTTTGATGGCAATGATTGGTGTAGAGCTAGTTTGCTTGGGTCTAGGGCGATGTTTGGTCGCCCAAAAGAGAATTCTAGGTACCTACCACCCAATTGGAATAATGATGATCAACTGGAAGACGGGTGTGAAAACAAGATATGGGATCCCGGATCACAATATGAAGACCAATTTTGGGAGCTCATATCTTGGGTAGAACTTCACCCAAGCTTGGTGAAGACGGTTAGAAATTTTGACAACCATTTGAGGAGCAAGCATCCTTGGAGATTCAAGAATGAGTACAAGCATAAGCCACCATGATGAAGAGCTCCCAAATGTCCAACTTAAGGACTTAAACTAAAAGTGCTAGGTGGGAGACACCCCACCATGGTAAACTCTTTCCATTCTCTTATATATTTGATTAATAAGTGATTTGAGTTGCCATTGTAGGTAGTTTTCCTCTTCATGTATTCTTGTTTTAAAGCTTTGATTATTAGTTGGTTTAGATTGCACCTTTGTGTTGGGTTGCACTTTGCTTGAGGTGCAAGTTATGTTTATTTTGTGTTTGAAAATTCTTCAAAACCCAAAAAGATTTTTTATTAATTTTGTATTTTTGTTAGTTTTGAGTTGTAGGTAGTGTTAGCAGGATTTTAAGCTGTTTTTGATGTTTCTGAAAAAAGGGGAGAGGGGCACGCGTACGCGTACATCACGCGTACGCGTCGATGTGTCAAGTGTAACACCCATACCTTTTACCGAGATTCATGCCAACTTAGCGCAAGAGTTGTGCCTATGGCACAATTCTCATTCCACGCATACGCGTCGATGCGCCAACATGCCCCCATACATTTTTCAGAGAGTTGTGCCCATTTTGTGCCCATTTTGTGCCTCTAGCACAATTCCAACCCACGCGCACGCGTACATCACGCGTACGCGTCAATTTACACACTCCCCATCTACGTGCAAGCGTCCGAGACGCACACGCGTCGATTTTACCTTGGCACGTACACGCTTATGCGGGATTGACGCATCCGCGTCGATTCTCTCTTCTATCCACCCATGCGCACGCGTCAGGGACGCGTACGTGCGGATTCAACATCAATAATACCATCAACGCGCTAGCCCTAACGCAGTCGCATCCTTTGCCCCTTTCAACGTTTCCTTTCTTCTTCTCCCTCCAAGCCCAGAACCACCATTACCATCCCTTCTCCAGTTCTGCAACCACTACTCCGGCGACTAACCTCCGCCGATCGCCCTCCTTCTCTTTCCTTCTCTCTTCTTTCTTTCCTATTTCTTTTACCTTTTTTCCCCCTACCCCTCTCGGCCGTTCACTCTACTGTCTTGACCAGCACCGCCGCGTCACCCATTATCACCAGCGAGATGCCCATCATCACCACAACCCCCTCTCTTCCCTCATTTTACCCCTTTTCCCTACTGCTCCTACCAAAATAGATTCTGGTACTCTATTCTGCTGCGCCACTTCTCGACGCCACAGAACCACCGTAGCAGCGCCGCCGTAAGTCAGTGGCGTTTCCATTCCCTTCTAATTGCTGCTCCTCTCTCTTCCATTTTCATTTCTGCCCTTGCTTTCAGGTTCCCTGTCTTCCCCCTGTTTACTGCTTACTGTTATGTTTTAATTTTCTTTTAGTTAATTTTTCATGCTATTTAGCTATTGATTAGGTTATATAGAATTGCATGTGGTTAGGTAGTTAGGATGTGGTTAGAAGATTTAGGTCTAAATTTTTGTTGTTGTTGCTGTCTGAAATGGATCATTGAACACTGCTTTGATTGAGTGATGATGATGCTTGTGTTTTATGCTTCACATGCTGCTGTAATTGGTTGTTTCGGATTTACATACACTGTTTGTGCTACCATATTAATTTTAAGCCGTTTTATTTTGATTAATGATGCCTAAACATATGCAATCCTTGCTTGTTGACATGTTTTATGTAGTTTGGATTCATGTGACACTATTTTTGCTGCTGTTTGTTTATCCGGTAACGTCTAATTTACTGCCGGAGTGCTGCCAAATTTTTTTTGGGAAACTCCATTTTGTTAACTTGCAACTTAGAAATTGAACTTGGCACTTTTGAATTTGAGATTTACCTGACCTACACCAAGTTCAGTTCATAAGTTGATTTGGCCAGCTTTCCGTTTTATTTTGGTTCCCTCATATGTGTGTTGATGATTGACGGAGTCAAAGTGCTAGTTGACAAATTTTTGTGTCAATTAGAACTTGATTAACCAATCAATCTTGAACCTCTATTATGTCATGAAATGCTCAAGACAGGTCCAACTACTTTCCTTCATGGTCGTTTTTAAGTTTATTCTTCATTGATCATTAAAGCTCTTTTCATAAACTTTCAAGTGGCCTAATCTTGTGCATTCCAATTAAGGTTCTTTCAAGTTGTAATTGTTGGTGCAATCTTGCTTATGCAACCATTTTCATTGTCTAATAAGCCTTAGGTTACATAAGTACATTTTCAGTCTTTCAAAACCAATTTTTACAAACTTAGTAACCATGTGTATTGATGATGACTTGCTTTTCCATTCTATGCTTTCATGCAAATCACATTTCTTCATCAATTACACTTTCTTGCATAATAAGTAAGTGATTGGAGTAGAATTTCATGTTTATCATGCCTCAATCAAACATGGTTAATTTTATACAAAATTATGAGATTTATGCACAATTTAGTTGACTATTATGAATGATGCAAAACCTTGTAATTTTGGTGAGACTTTGTTTGCTTGTTTGGTTGATGACAGGTGAAAAGATGATGAAAAGAGAAAACAAAGAAGCAAAGTGCAGACGAACGATGCGTTCATTTGATGAACACTATGTTTACACGCGACGCGCACGCGTACAAGACGCCTCCACGTGGGTGAGCAATTTTGAAATCCACGCATACGCACGCATAACGCGCACGCATGGATTGAGGATCAGCGTTCATCAACAACGAATGCTACATTCAATTGGAGTGAACGCCTGCGATACTTTCAGAATTTGAATTTGAAGATGGGCATCGACGCGCACGTGTGCATGACGTGCACGCGTCGATATGACAAAAGTGGTGGTGGGCGCAGACGCGTACACGATGCTAGAACACGGAAGTAACATTTCATCATCCACGTGCACGCGCACAGGACGTGCACGCGTGAAGAGCGTTCATGGCGCGAACGTAGAGTTCAGTTTACTTTTCTACTTTCTTGCACTTCAGGTTTCTGTCAATTTAACTTCCTGCCATTTACCTTTCTGTTAATTTACTTTCCGCAATTTAAATTCCTTGTTATTTACTTTCTGTTAAACCAATTGCACTCAATTCATCAATATTCGCTTAACTAAATTAATCACCATACTAGAATCGCTTGATCCATCAATCCTTGTGGGATTGACCTCACTCTTGTGAGTTATTATTACTTGATGCGACCCGGTACACTTGTCGGTTAGTTTGCATGGAAGCGTTTTTCCATTCATCAAGTTTTTGGTGCCGTTGCCGGAGATTGATTTAGATTAACAATGATTAAGTAGGTGATAATCTAGATTATGCATTTTTCTTTATTTTTATTAAGCATATTAACTGTTTGAGATTTTGCTTCTACTAACCTTAACCTTACTCTAGCAGTAGAGTATTTTGTTTTAGTTTCTGGTCTGTCTGTGTTGTATGCCAAGAGGAAAAAGAGGTGCATCTACATCTTTTGATTCTGAGCCAGAGAGAACATTGAGATTAAGAAGAGAAGCAAGAGGGAAAGAAATTATTGGAGAAGAAGAATCAGAAGAGGAAAACCAAGAAATGGAGGGTAACCTCCCCAATCCACCAGAAGAGGTGGCCAACAACAATGGTCAACCTCAAAGGAGAGTTCTAGCATCTTACACCTTCCCCAATCCAAGAAACTATGGGAGCAGTATACTCACTCCCAATGTTCATGCAAATAACTTTGAGTTGAAACCTCAACTTATCACTTTGGTATAGAACAATTGTTCCTATGGAGGAGGTCCACTTGAAGATCCGAATCAGCATTTATCTACCTTCCTGAGAATTTATGAAACTATCAAGACAAATGGTGTGCATCTGGACATCTATAAGCTGCTGCTATTTCCATTTTCCTTGAGAGATAAGGCATCTCAATGGCTAGAGATGTTTCCCAAAGAAAGCATCAACACTTGGGATGATTTGGTGAACAAATTCATATCTAAATTCTATCCACCTCAGAAGATCATAAGACTGAAGATAGAAGTGCAAACATTCACTCAAATGGATGGAGAATCACTTTATGAGGCATGGGAAAGATACAAAGCTCTGATTAGGAAGTGTCCACCTGAGATGTTTAGTGAATGGGATAGACTTCAAAATTTCTATGAGGGATTGACTCTAAAAGCTCAAGAATCCTTAGACTACTCAGCAGAAGATTCATTACAACTAATGAAGACAGCAGAGGAAGCCTAGAATCTCATAGACACTGTGACCAATAATCAATACTTCTTTTCTCATCAGAGGCAACGCCAACCAGTACAAAAGAAAGGTGTGTTGGAGCTAGAAGGAGTGGACACTATCTTGGCACAGAACAAGTTGATGCCCCAACAAATCCAGCAACAAATGGAGTTGATAACAAAGAGAACTGATGGACTCCAAGTGGCTGCAATTAACACAGCAAGCCAACCCTCAAATGGATGGAGCCAAAATGAAGAAGGCTTTGAGAAAAGCAACTATGAGCAACAACCAGAACAAGTCTAATATATGCATAACACCTCAAGCCCTTCTCATAATGAATTTCATGGAGATACATACAATCCATCATGGAAGAATCATCCCAACCTGAGGTAGGGAGATAATCAAAATTCATGGAAAAAAAATCATAATTCTAACAACTCCCGCAACACAAACAATCAGACTCATTCATCCAATAACACTAACCAATATAGAAAACCACAAAGCTCATACCGGCAACCCAGCAGTAACTCACAAACTCACCATAATAACTTCTTCACACTACCTTTTAATTCCCAGAACAACCACTTCAACAACCCAAATAACTTCTAGCAACAACCATCATATCCCAACATACCATCCATTGACCATCAAGAAACTAGGATCTCAGCTCTTAAGGCAATATTACAACCACTTGCTCAAACAACACAGTGTCTAGCAAAAGGACAAAAGAGTTTAATCAAAAGTCAAGAGAGACAAGAAGCCACCATGAGGAATCTTGAAAGACAAGTAGGGCAATTGGCCAGACAAGCTGAAAGACCAACCAACATTTTTCCAAGTGATACCATTCCAAATTTCAAAGAAGAATACAAAGCAATTCAACTCAGGAGTGGAAGGACATTGGAAGGAGACAACACTAACAACAAAGAAGAAATAACAGCAGAAGAAAAAGATCAAGAGAGTTCCAAGAGGAAGGAGAAAGAACCACAAACCTCAAAGAAGGAAAAATAAGTCATGGAAGAGTATCCACAAGAAAAGAAGAAGGAGGTGAAGCCTTACACTCCTCCTCTTCCATATCCTCAAAGGCTCAAAAGAGAGCTCAAGGACCAACAATTTCCCAAGTTCCTAGAGATTTTTAAGAAACTGGAAATTAATATTCCACTTGCTGAAGCATTGGAGCAGATGCCTCTATATGCAAAATTCCTCAAAGAGCTCATCAACAAGAAGATACTAGAATGAAAAAGAAACAGTGATCTTAACCCAAAAATGCAGTGCAGTAATCCAAAAGGGCTTCCACCAAAGCTCAAAGATCCTGGGAGTTTCATCATATCCTGCACCATAAGCAATATGACCTTGGAGAAAGCTCTCTGTGATTTAGGTGCCAGCATTAACTTGATGCCTCTCTCATTAATGAAAAAGCTTGCAATAGAAAAAGTTCAGCCTACAAGGATGTCACTCCAAATGGCTGATAGATCACTCAAGATACCCAATGGAGTTGTAGAAAACTTATTGGTAAAAGTTGGAGAATTCATCTTCCCTGCCGACTTTGTCATTTTAGACATGGAAGAAGAGGGACACAATTCAATTATCTTGGGGATACCTTTCTTGGCCACAACAAGGGCTATTATTGATGTAGAAAAAGGCGAAATGATCCTCAGAGTGCATGAGGAGCAAATGATCATCAATGTTTTCAAAGCTATGCAATATCCGCCTGAGAAAGCACAGCACATGAGAGTAGAAATGATAGAAAATCTGGTGGAGGAAAGTGTTTGAAGTCAACGGTCAAGGAGAACAAGAAGAAAAGATAGAAGCAGTTCAAGAAGTCTCAGAGGAACAAGTGATTGAAATTTCCTCTAAAGGCAAGACAACGGAAGAACCAAAATAAGAATTGAAGACTCTTCCCCCACACCTGATATATGCATTTCTTGGTGAAGAGGATAGCTTTCCAACGATCATTAGCTCTGCCTTGAGTGAAGAAGAAGAAGGAAAACTCCTTATTGTGCTGAAAACTCACAAAGATGCATTAGGATGGACCATTGATGACTTGAAAGGCATAAGCCCTGCCATCTGCATGCACAAAATCTTGTTGGAAGAAGATTCAAAATCAGTGGTGCAACCTCAGAGGATATTAAACCCAACCATGAAGGAAGTAGTCCAGAAAGAAGTAATGAAGCTGTGGAGTGTTGGAATTATATATCTAATCTCTAACAGCCCTTGGGTGAGTCCAGTTCAAGTGGTACCAAAGAAAGGTGGCATGACTGGCATCTTCAATGAGAAAAATGAGCTCATTCCCGCAAGGACAGTGACAAGATGGAGGATGTGCATTGATTATAGAAGACTGAATGATGCCACAAGGAAAGATCACTTTCCTCTCCCCTTCATTGATCAGATGCTAGAGAGATTGGCTGGCCATGCTTACTACTACTTCCTAGATGGATATTCTGGATATAATCAAATAGTGGTAGACCCCAAGAACCAAGAAAAAACTTCCTTCACATGTCCATTTGGAGTTTTCGCCTACAGGAGGATGCCATTTGGGCTATGCAATGCCCCAACAACCTTTCAGAGGTGTATGCTCTCCATCTTCTCAGATATGGTAGAAAAATTTATTGAAGTCTTTATGGATGATTTTTCTGGTTTTGGTGATACTTTCAATGCTTGCTTGCATCATCTCACTCTAGTCTTAAAAAGGTGCCAAGAAACCAATTTGGTTTTAAATTGAGAAAAATGCCATTTCAAGGTACCTGAAGGAATTGTTCTTGGTCACAAAGTTTCAAAAAAGGGTATAGAGGTTGATAAGACAAAAGTATAATTCATAGAGAAACTTCCCTTACCAACTAATGTGAGAGCTGTTAGAAGTTTCTTAGGGCATGCTGAATTCTATAGAAGATTCATCAAAGATTTTTCCAAAATAGCTAAACCACTAAGCAATTTGCTAGTGGTTGATAATCCTTTTGTTTTTTATGAAAGCTGTAAGCATGCCTTTGAAACTTTAAAAACCAAACTCACAACAGCACCAATCCTCACACCCCCAGATTGGGAATTACCTTTTGAACTCATGTGTGATGCAAGTGACCTTGCAATTGGTGCTGTATTGGGACAAAGGAAGGGCAACCTGCACCATGTCATCTACTATGCAAGCAAGGTGTTGAATGAAGCACAAAAAAATTGCACCACAACGGAGAAGAAATTATTGGCTGTTGTTTATGCATTTGATATGTTTAGATCATACTTGATTGGATCTAAAATTTTGATTTATACTGATCATGTTGCCCTTAAGTATTTGATTTCAAAACAGGATGCCAAACCAAGACTCATTAGATGGATATTACTTCTACAAGAGTTTGACATTGAGATAAAGGATAGAAAAGGGAGTGAAAATCAAGTTGTTGATCATCTATCAAGGCTGCCACAAGGAACTAATCAAGAGGCTGCTCAACCAGTGAATGAAATTTTACCAGACGAAACCTCTTGCAAATTCAACAAGCCCCCTGATTTGCTGATATTGCAAACTACAAGGTTGGAAGGAAGATTCCTCAAGGGTTCACTAAACAACAAGTGAAGAAGCTGCTCAACGAAGCTAGAAAATTCTTGTGGGATGAACCATTCTTGTTTAGAAGGTGTCCAGATGGGATGATTAGAAGATGTATCCTTGATAATGAGATGAGAGACATATTGTGGCATTGTCATGATTCAGCTTATGGTGGACATTTTGGGCCAGAGAGAATAGCAGCTAAAGTGCAGTGGATTTTATTAGTCAACAATATTCAAAGATGCTAGAGAGTTTGTGCACCAATGCAATGAATGTCAAAGAGCTGGAGGATTAACAGGGAGGAATGAAATGCCTTAAAACTACATTATGGAAGTAGAACTCTTTGATCTCTGGGGAATAGATTTCATGGGCCCTTTTTCCCCCCATCATACTCTTTTAAATACATACTGGTAGCAGTAGAATATGTTTCAAAATGGGTGAAAGCCATGGCAACAACCACCTGTGATGCATCAATCGTTCTTCAATTCCTCAAGAGACACATATTCACCAGATATGGGGTACCTAAGGGTCTTATTAGTGATGGTGGTGGCGATTTTTGCAATAGACAAATGGAAAAATTACTTCACAAGTATGGGTTAGTTCATAAGGTGGCTACACCCTATCACCCCCAGACCAATGGCCAAACTGAGTTGACCAATAGAGAGCTGAAGAGGATTTTAGAAAAGACAGTGGAAACCACAAGAAAGGATTGGGCCAGAAAGCTAGAAGATGCTCTCTGGGCATACAAGACAGCATTCAAAACTTCTATTGGGAAATCACCTTTCCAACTGCTGTATGGAAAGTCCTGTCACCTTCCTGTGGAGCTAGAACACAAAGCCTACTGGGCCACTAAACTCCTCTATATTGACTCTTAAGCAGCGGGAGAGAAGAGACTACTGCAACTGAATGAGTTGGATGAGTTCAGGTTAGAGGCCTATGAAAATGCTAAGATATACAAAGAAAAGGCTAAGAGACGGCATGACAAAAGAATCTCAAAGAAGGAGTTCAAACCAGGACAGCAAGTGCTTGTGTATAACTCTAGACTCAAGGTTTTCCCTGGCAAACTCAAGTCCAAATAGACTGGCCCCTACGTGGTGACAAAGGTTCTCCCTTATGGAAGCCTTGAACTTCTGAATGAAGCCACAAAGTACATCTTCATAGCAAATGGTCACAGAGCAAAGCATTATTTAGGAGGCCCTTGGAACAAAGAGGAACAAAGAGGAAAGCATCCAATCATTTGTTGCAGCAGCCGGAGGTCACTGCAAGTTAAATTTCATCGAAAAAGACGTGAGAAATTACATCACTAGAGAAGTGCAGAATGTTTAAGAACAAGAGGATGCAAAATAATTCGGAAAATACTTATTAAGAATGAAAGAAAAGAATCAGAATTTCTTTTTCGAGCTCGAACTCAAGGACAATCAGTCTATTAAGCTTGTTTTTTGGGCAGATGCAAGGAGCAGAGTTGCTTGTGAGTATTTCGGAGATGTTATTTCATTTGACACCACCTACAATACAAATAGTTAACATGCTGTTCTGGTTTATGATGCTGAATTAATGTTGTTTTATGAATCTGCTACAGAGGTGTATATTGGAGGTTTTTGGGTGTATAAGATCATTATTTGGGTGTATTTGTTGATTTTGCTTCTGTTTAGTCGTAATCTGTTTCAGGTATAATCTGGTTTATGGTTCTTTTGTCGAGGTGAATCACCACAGTCAGTCAACACTTCTTGGATGCACTTTGATAAAAAAACAAAGATATTGACTCATTCAAATGGTTATTTCAATGTTGGCTTCGTTTCATGGGAGGAAATGTTTCGAAAGGGATTATCACCGATCAATGTGCATCGATGCAAAGGGCTATCGAGGCTTGTATGCCCACAACAATTCACCGTTGCTGTATTTGGCACATCATGGAGAAGATTCCAAGCAAATTAAATGGATACAAGGGACACACAGAAATAGAACAAGAAATGAGCCAAGTTGTTTGGAACTCTCATACCAAAGAATCGTTTGATAAGATTTGGGATGATTTTCTGCTGAAGTATGGTCTTGTGGACAACAAGTGACTTTCAGGTAATGATGTTTAAAATCTGCAGCAGAGGTGTAAATTTTATATTTTTGGGTGTATTATAGTCTGCTTTGGGTGCATTTTTGCAGATCTTTATGAAGACTGTCATAGATGGGTTCCAATTTATCTGGATCACCACTTTTGGCTCAAGATGAGAAGCACACAAAGGAGCGAGAGCATGCATTCATTTTTTAACAAGTTCATTACCCACAACAGCTCACTTATCCAATTTGTCAAACAATACGATAATTGCCTCGGAAGTAGGGAGCAAAGAGAGAGGGAATCATATGCTGTAGATTTTCACACAATCATACAGTCTCCATAGAGGCTCAGTTTCAATATGTGTACACTCACTAAAAGTTTAGGGAAGTCCAAGCACAATTCAGAGGGAAGGTGAATTGTGGTTACTTACGACTCAGTAGCAGCCCAAGTGAAATGTCATTGCTTATTATTTGAGTCAAGAGAGATATTGTGCCATCACGCCCTAAGCGTGTTAAGCTTTGAACGAGTAACCCAAGTGTCACCGAGATATATATTGGAACGATGGAGCAAGAATCTAAAGAGATGACACACACACATCAAGAACAGCCATAACGAGCTAATGTTGGAGCCAAGAAGCAAGAAGTTTGATGAATTGGTGTTTCGTTCACAAAATATATGCGAATTTGCATCAGAATCCGAGGAGCTGACTACCATTCTGCACTATGCTTACGATAACATCATGGTTAAGATGGAAGAACTGAAAGCCAAAAGGAAGGGGACATGTTTGTTATCTCACAAAGATGCCAACTTGGAATCCGTTAACGAGCTTTAAAGCCCTCCATGGGTTCGAGCAAGAGGACGTCCAAAAAATAGGCTAGGTTCAAAGTTGGACAAACAGATTGCAAATGCCTCAAAGAAGAAGAAAACAAAAGCTCTAAGCGAGGTAAAAGTAATGTTCTTTAAATAGGTGGTAATTGAGTTTAATTATGTTGTTAATAGTTTTGCAAATATGTGAGTTTATAATTTCCAGTTAAACCTTTTTGATACTGCATCAATAGTGCAAGCAAATTCCAGCCAATATCACAGACATGTTATAAATTATCAATTCAGGGATCCTGCAGCAGCGGATAGGTTTTTGGGTGTATAGTTACAGGATATTGCTGTAACTCTCCGTTTTTGGGTGTATTTCTGAATTCTCTTGTGTTTGACATTTTAATTTTATATTTTTTCAGATGCTGCTGTTTATGTTAGAAATTAGTGTTTTTTTAGTTTTTAGGGTTTAGGGTTTAGGGTTTAGGATTTGTTTAGGTTTTAGGGTTTAGGGCTTAGGATTTTAGGGTTTAGGGTTTAGGGTTTAGGATTTAGGGTTTTAGGAGTTTAGGGTTTTAGGGTTTTGGGTTTATGGTTTTGGGGTTTAGGGTTTTAGGGTATATATTTGGGTGTATACGGGTTACATTTGGGTGCATAATTAAAGTAATTGGGTGTATTAGTTGGTTTGGTGTTGTTTTCCTTTTTTTTTTGTACTTGTAATTTACAGCTTTTGAATACAGTACAGACAGATTATTTATACAAACAAATTTTATAATTCAACTGCATTAAATATTCACAAAATTTACAAGTGTCCAACTATTTCAAGACTAGATAACACTGAAATTAATCATTTTCACTCTCCATATCATATGAATTTACTTGACAATATGGACTCAGCAAAACTGCAGATGGCTTGGACAATCTCATTTCTTCATTTCCCCTAATCGCTGTATCTCTGTCACAATTCATCACATGAAAAAGAATTTGGGAACCAAATTCAACTCTGAAGTGGCCCACCTCCGCCTACAGTTTGAAAGAATATTCTTTTAATCAACTCTGTTAATTTAGAAAAGTAATAGAGAGTTATATAGTTTTAAAGATAATTACCTGAGTCCAATTATCCCACTCATACTTCCCGTTTTTAACGTTTTTAGGCTGAATTATTTCAAGTCATTTCATTACATAAATAGCACAATCATATCTAAAAAACAAAAAACAAATTAGCAATTTAATACAGGACAGTATGAGAAAACACAATTTTCAGAGTGAAAGATTTATACGGTGTTTATTGGCCTGAAATGTCAATTTATGGAGGTTCAATTTCACGATCTCTTTTCTTGAGAGGTGCTCCCCTAGCATATACCCTAATTCTTGAAATCACGTACCCAAAAAATAAAAAACAAAACAAAATATAAGAAATAATAAATATAATTAATGAATATACCTAAAGAATCACAATGTACACCTTACTTTGAATTGAAATACACCCAAATTTTAAAATGCAAAAAACATAATTAACTTACAATAAATTTATTTAGCTTCATTCTGGCTTTGGAGGGACACTCCTTGTGATATGGGACAAGTATATAAATTTTTTTTTCTTATATCAACCACCCATAACCACCAATGCTTTGAATAGCAAGCAGGTGCAAAAATCTGAAGCATGTCCATACTGAACAGTGTTTTAGTTTAATTCGCACATAACCAAAGAATTGTGATAAGAAGTTTTAGAAACAAAAACTTACATATGGATGTGATGCTAATTTTGTCAGGTCCAAAAAGGGTATAAGCATTGGGTAGTCTTCGACTTTAAATGGCTTTTTGGATTTCGGCTGTAAGAACTTCCCATCTAGATGATTTCCAATGGCCATGTTCTGCAGCATTTGTGAAACACCAAAAGAAATCTTTTCATGCACCCAAAAGATAACAAAATAAACCCAAATTTTATTACATAACACCTTACCACAATATTAGGCGGGAGACAGTAAATTTCTTCCTGGAATCTTTTAATATTTTCTTGGTTCAGGATCAGGCACATAGCAGTGACAATCTAGAAAAATAATATAGCCAAATTAATTACATCAATCAATATTGCAGTCACATGTCATAATATAATCATTAATCTTATTCTAATCTTACGTCAGCTTCGACATATGAAGTAGCTTTTAGAGATGTAAAGTGGACTCTTGACAACACCAATGGTTGTTGGGCATTGAGTGTACAAACTAGATCATACTCATCAGTACTTCTGTCCCCGTATGTCCTTATACGTATGGCCCAGAGGTAGCATTTTTCTTTCATTTTGGCAGACATTAAATTGCTCCTTGTAGGAGTTTTAAACTTGTCAAAAATCTGGCCCACAGTCTGCTTTTCAATTGGGGAACTTTTACCCTCTGCAGAATCCAGTGCTGTCTTTACTCCACCCTTTGCAATTTTTTCCACCAGCTCATCTAATTCTTCTATTAGTACTGTAGTTTGCGGACTTTTTTCCACCTGAGATTTTGGTTGCCCTTGCCCCTCTTGGCTCTGTGTTTCTTCTTGGCTTGAATCAGTGAAGCCAAGGCTGAATGATGACAACGGACATTCTCTAGGTACGTAGGATGCTATCCGGGCCATCATCAATAGTGCAGCAGCAGTGGCTTCGGGGACTGGATCACTGCGTGTTGACATATATCGTACCATAAGAATAAGAATAGACGAATGATATCAAAAACCAATTTATATTGTGCTGAACTTACATTTTAGATGGAGCTGGTGGCACCTTCGGTGTGCTTTCATCAACTTTCTGGGGTTGTGGAGTGCTGCAAGGTTAGAGAAAACGAATCAAATTATAAAAGAAATCAACTACAGCTCTATTTTCAAGATATACACCCAAATAAGAAATCAATATACCCAAACAATAACTAAATACACCCTAATATTATTCCTCACCTCTCGTTGGGGGGATGGTTCGATTGGTACCACAGGACTTGCTGATGTTGTCTAGGATGAAGCAGGCATAGTTGAATTGGAACTCTAAACAAGATAAAAATAAAATGTTAAGAAAGCACTTTAAAATAGATGATTAGAAGGTTAAAATTTAGTGGTAAAACTTACATATTAAGCGGTTGAGAGGGTAGTTGAAAAATGACCATCTGTTGTTGAGCTGGGTCACTGACCACTTCTTCTTCCTGACTCAACCTGAAATCCACCCAAATAAGAAAACAATGCACCCAAATAATAACCAAATGCACCCAGAAAGGCTCTTTTTTTAGAACTTACGTAGTTTCAGATTTTTGTTTTTTTTCCTGCCTTTTTTTCTTGAATAAAACATTAATGGGCTCTTTGTTCTAAAAAAATATATACAGAATTAGAAGAATATGGTAAAAAAAGAATTTAGAAATTGGTATAAGAAAAAGAAATTACATGCAATCCGAAGGTTTGTTTACACTGCTTTGATCCGTTTGTCCTTGAAACAAAGGATCAGTCTCGTTTGCTAAGTTCACCTCCGGCATTCAAAGTATAGAATAAATATCATTCAGTAAAAAATACTATTTAGTTAAATCAGGATATCAAAATTCTATCAATTAAAGCAAGAATAATAATCAGCAACCAAAACACCTTAAAAAAGATAATATACACCCAAATTCAACATACCCATGTGCAACAGCCTCTTCATTTGTTTTCTTCTTTTTTGATTGTCTTAAAAATTCTTCTATTGTTTTAGTTCCAATTTCAGTTCTAACAGTACATTCAAAAGTACATATTAACAAAATATAGTTTTGATTATATAGTGTAAGATAGCTTTAGAAAGTATCTTACCCATCATAGGAATGAATTTCTTCTTCTGAAGACGAATCTTCAATTATGTGCTTTCTTTTTTTGGATTGCATCCTAAAAATAAAAAAATTATGAATCAGACAAATATAACAATATTGATGATGAGATACTCTCGAAAACAGTGCATACTTTTTGGTTGGAGTGTGCATTTTTTTCTTTGATTTTTGTTTTTTAATTGCCAATGATTCTTCACTCCTGAAATTAAATGAGAAACCCTCTATTAATACATTAAATTTTGATAGAAACAGGAAAGAAATTGATGATAATTTCAGAATCTTACTCATCATTGGATTCACTTTTGCTTTCTGAACTGGAATCCTCTAAAATCTACTTCTTCTTTCTGGATTCCATTCTGGAAAGCAAACAATCATTAAGAAAAAACACCCTAAAACTAACAAAATGCACCCAAAAATATTACTTACTTTTTGGCCGTCCTTTTGGGTTGTTTCCTTCTAGGTTCCTCCGAGTCTTTTTCCGACTCAGACTTAGAGGAAAAATCAACTTCAGTCTCTGATGGATCACTCTCAGATAATGAACTTGGCTTTTTTTGTTGTTTTTCTCTTTTCTTCTTTCTTTTCTTTTTTTTCATTTCTTTCAATTTCTTTTTGGTTTCTGCCAGCTTGATAATGCCCTGAAACAGTAGAAATGTTAGTTTATATCATCTACATAAATAAAACACATCCAAATTAGAGAAGGTATTCTGTTCACTTACCATATGACCATCTATCTCTACTCTCATCCTTGCAACCAGCTGCTCTCTATTCCAGTTGCTAACCCAGGGTAGTCCAGGGTTTTCTTCTCCTTTCTTGTCCTTGTTTTTTGCTAGATGGAAATTGTAACAGCCCATACCACCCGCTAGCATGATATTGTCCGCTTTGGCATGCAAGGCCTCATGATTTTGCCTTTGACGATAGGGATGATAGCCAAAGCCCCCATACTCAGTCGTCAAAATGTGTCATGCTAGGGAGAGGTATCTACACCCTTATAAGGTATGCTTCGTTCCCCTTCCCAATCGATGTGGGACCTTATAATCCGCCCCCTAAGGGAGCCCAGCGCCCTCGCTGGCACATCGATCCGAGTTCCGGCTCTGATACCATCTGTAACATCCCAGACTACGCGCTAGCAAGATATTGTCCGCCTTGGCACACAAGACCTCACGGTTTGATTTTGCCTTTGACGATAGGGATGATAGCCAAAGCCCCCACACTCACTCGTCAAAACGCATCATGTTAGGGAGAGGTATCCACACCCTTATAAGGCATGCTTCGTTCCCCTCCCCAACCAATGTGGGACCATACAATCCACTCCCCTAAGGGAGTCCAGCGCCCTTGCTGGCACATCTATCCGAGCTCCGACTCTGATACCATCTGCAACAGCCCAGACCACCCGCTAGCACGATATTGTCTGCTTTGGCGCACAAGGCCTCACGGTTTTATCTTTGACGATAGGTTTTGATAGCCGAAGCCCTCCACACTCACTCGTCAAAATGCGTCATGCTAGAGAAAGGTATCCACACCCTTATAAGACATGCTTCGTTCCCCTCCCCAACCAA
This sequence comes from Arachis duranensis, assembly GCF_000817695.3. Classification (NCBI taxonomy): domain Eukaryota; kingdom Viridiplantae; phylum Streptophyta; class Magnoliopsida; order Fabales; family Fabaceae; genus Arachis; species Arachis duranensis. The sequence continues at coordinate 70,939,271 of NC_029778.3, read as the reverse complement.
TGTGGGACCTTACAGAAATATATTATCATCAAGGCATAGAGGCATCCGTCGATTGATTTTTTCTTTTTCAGATGGTAATTTGTTATGCCTTTGATGATGAAATTCAACACATGGGCTCCCTAGTTTCCCTCCATTATTTTTTCCATCTCAAAAATTGGAGCTATGTGCACGGGAGATACTTTGCTTATTGTAGTTGGCAACAAGAACACCATCTGAATATAGAGCATAAAAATCCTCTTAAACATAAGGCGATCTTATTCGTTTTCAAAACCGATACCCATCATGTCATCGGTCAGATTCTTTAGAGTGTTGCCCTGGAACCTTCTAAAAATCAGTTTGTTCTCTTCAAAAAGATTCTTATAACTCACTTTATGAAAAAATAGATCTCCTACAAAAAAGAAAACAATTTATTACTTGAAATACACCCAAATATCATTCATATTCACCAAAATATCACTCATATACACCTAAATTTATTACTTGATTTCATGAGATCAGAATAAGATATTACGAAGAATATATCGCAGAGAATAGAAGTATAGAGGTTTTCTGTAATGAGCTACCTGATGCATTGAGGCCAAGGACAACCCCTATTGTTTTGGGTTTAACTTTAAAGGAACCATAGCTTGTTTTCAGTGTGTTTTTTCCCAATTTAAAGTAGTTAGCCAACTCCTTTAATAGTTTGTGAGGCACATTCATTGGCGGGATGTGCATGAGTCCACCAAAACCTAATTCACGAACGATCACTTTCTTTGGCTCGCTCATCTTTTCAAATTTTACACTCAATAGTCTGGTGCCACACTTCAAGTCTTTCGTTTGCTGCAAACAAAGCAAAATTAAGGTCACTTAAATAACCTATATTTGTATTAGGAAAAATTGACTTGTTCTAAGATATTAATATGCACTTACATTGTATTTTTATCCACCTTGGTTCTTGGTTGTCATTTTTACTACAAGGTAAAAGAAATACTGTCAATAGATAAAAAATGCACCCAAATACCAGAGACATATACCCAAATATCAGCCACGTGCACCCAAATACCAGCCTCTACACCCAAACAAAACATGCATAAAATGACACTACAAAGTTAAGCACAATTAGAACAGCACCAATTACACTTCAATACTCTTAATATACCTCTACTTTTTGTTGGATTACATGACATTATATGAGTTCAGAATGATATTTAAGTTTAAAATGCCACTAGAAGCACCAGTCACATTCAAAGTCTGACATATACACCCAGAAATGCGCCATACAAAGTTTATATGTATACAAACCTACTTAAAAAACATCCAAACATGCACAAAACAGAGTTTATATGTATATACCGAAAAATTATTTTACTAGAAGTACGTAAAACAGCGTGAACGACTTGAAGAGTTTCATCAGAATAGTAATATGAGATCTAAACTAAGAATAGTGAAACAGAGAGAGAAATACGACGATATAGTGCTTTGAGTTTGAAATCAGAAACAGAAATGTGAAAAACCTAGAAGAAAAATAAAACAATACCTTGAATAATGTTTGTTCATTCTTTTTTGTGCTTTTTGATGGAGATTTGTATGTTTTTTTCTTGATTTCTTCTACTTTTTGCAAGGAGTTGGACGATTTCTTCAGAGCTTTGTTTGGTTTCGAACGTGGCTTGAATCTCGAGGGTTTGGGTATTGATTGGGGAAGAAGAGGAAGAGTCTCTCATAATGAGCGCGCTTTGGAAAAATGAAACGGTTGAGTAACGCGTGTGGTTTTTACGCTCAAGTGTGGGGAGTATGGTACGTGTTGTTTTTGTTGGACTTGGGCCAACTTGTAGAAGTTGTAAGGCAAAAAGACATGTATGTGTAGCAGGTCTGTGAAAAATATTGCATTCTGTTATTCAATTAAATCTTTTCTTCAATGGTACTTCAAATAATGAGCACAAAAAATAATTATTTTAATTTCTAAGATTATTATAATATTAATGTAGTTATCTTATACTCTAAGGACATGTTTAAGAGTATAATAATAATTTTTAAAGGTTTTGATGGATCTAATATTTTATCTTTGTTGTTTGTGTATTTTAAATTTCTTTAATTATAAATTTTGATGTTTAAAATTATTTGTGAATTTTTAATAATAAATTATGGACAATTTATTATAAAAAATTTAAAATTTTATTAGTTTAAAAAAAATTAAATATTTAAAATTATATATTAAATTTTTAATAATTTTATTTTATATTTAATTAAACCGGTTGAACTCTAATTAAATTCCGGTTAGACCTCTGAACTATTGAACAAATCTGTCCGTTAATTCATTGACCAATTTAGTTTTTGCAAACTTGATATCATACAAAATATGAAAATATCATTATAGTAATTTTAATAGAATATTTTTTATGTGTTCTTAAAATATGTTCTTAATAAAACACATATTATTACTTATATTAGCAATGACCTTTGTAATACAATAATACATAAATTTCCAAATAATTTATTACTTTAAATTCTTAAATCATTCCTCTAAACGCTCACTATTTTAATACTTTAAAACTATATTACTGAGAACGTTACATATATTGGAAACAAAGGCAACTTGTTACTCGATATCCACCATTAAACAAGGTGAACTCTCATATTTACAATAATGTTCAAGAAACAATAATGTTATGAGCTTTTTTTTTCAAAATTATTTCCCAACGATCTCACTGAATTTGAAACCTTTTCTTAACCTCCAACACAAAGTCAAAGACCTTGAATGGATCAGGAAGAGTCTTCGAAACACTCTCCCTCATGTTGCATCTTCTGACCCATTCCATGAACTTGGGACATTCTTCCTCCACACTAAATTTGCATAACTTCTCATAAGTGTAAAACCTGCATGTGATTGGTATCAATGCAATATCCAAAAGGGCAAAATGGTCACCTCCAAAATAAGGCTTTTCTCCAAGTTCATTTTCCAGCAGTTTCAAGCACTCCACAAACTCTCTCTTTGCAGCATCTTGGTCTTCTCCCTTGTTAGCCCACAACTTCTTGCCACAGGTAGTTGTCTGCATTAACCAATTTTCACATCGAATAAATCTTTTTCTCATAACTGTCATAAAAATAAGAGTAAATTATGTTTTCGTTCCTTAAGTTTTGTTCAAATTTTAATTTTATCTTTAACACGTAAGACGTCCTACTTTCTCAATAAATAATACGATTAATAATGTAGTTAAAAATTGAAATTTTTAATAAAATTAAAATAGTAAATTGAGAATATAAAATATAAAATCCTAACATAATTTAACTGGTAAAATTATTTGATCCAATTAAAATTTTCAAAATCAATTGATTTATTTAAAATGATAATATCAAAAGATTTTATTTATCTTAATACTGAAAATTAAAATCAAACCATCACCTTAGTTTTCTACTTTGGAATGTATGATTCAAACTCTATATATAGTTTTAGCAATACTGTTTCATCAATTCATATATATATGACTTATTTAATAAGAGTAAGAAAGAATGCATGGTAACTAACCTTTTTGTCAAAGAAATCAATCCAAAACCTGGCTTTGGCTCTGTAATAAGGATCAGCAGAGAACAACTGCTGTTCTTGCTTCCAAACCTCATCAATGTATTCAAGAATGATGAGGGACTCACAAATGGGCTTGCCATTGTGTATGAGCACTGGAACTTTCTTGTAAATTGGATTTGACTCGAGGAGTAATTCACTCTTGTTTTTATCTTCAAATACATCTCTCTCTTCCCTGTATTGGAATTCAATTCCTTTCTCTAACAAGGCAATCTTCACCCTCATAACATAGGGGCTGGTCCAGAATCCCAAAAGAACTACCTCTTCCATTTTCTTATTTATTTATTTTTTTGGTGCAGAGCAAATGAAGTAGAAGTACTAATTATGTACACAGTTGTTTTAGTTGATTCTTTTTTTTATCATTTTATAGCACTACTATACATTGTGACAATAATGTTCATAAAGTATACGAGTAGTTGACAAGAAAACAATAATTTATATGTGATTGATACAGTTCACTGTTTCAGCTAATAATTAATTAACGAGAAATTTAAACACGAAGCCAGATTAAGAAAATATATAAATAAATACATTAAGCTTTCAATTTCTAAGCTAAGACAGTTTCCTAGCTTTTCTAGTCTGATCTCATCACTGACTAACTAATTGTTTACTTTCCTTTTGTTGAAGAAAAGTTGGATTCGAATTCTTCAAGGATTCAAAACTAATTGTTTTATAGCATAGTTGTAAAAACCGGACCGGATCGGTCGGTTCAACCGAAAAATCGGTGAACCGGACCTATAATCGATCCGAGCAAGTGATATGACCGGATAAGGAAGGAAACCGTTGAGAATCGGATTGAATCGGTCGGTTTTGCTGAAAACCGGAAAACTAGCGGTTTCTGATTAACTGACTGGTTCGAAAACTTTTTTTTATTTCTTTTCTAAAACGACGTCGTTTTGGTTTATTTTTAAAAAAAAAAAGAAAGAAAGCCACCGCCGCTAGCTGCCAACCGCCCGCCGTCGTCCTCTTCGTCTCACCGCCGGTCAGAACTCTGAAGTCTGAAGGAACCAACGAAGTAGGAACAGGACAGAGACAGACCCGTGGCTGTCTCTCATCGCCGTCATCGCGCCGTCGCCGCACCGTCGCCCTCACCGTTGCTGCGCCGTCGATCTCGCCGTTGCCTCGCTCTTCTGCTCTGTCAAACAGGTTAGCTCCAGTTCTCTTCTGTAGTCTGTTCTGCACTTCTTACTATTACAGTGTTATGCATATGCTTGTTGAATATGCTTGTTGAAATTTCTGGGATGAATATGCTTGTTGAAACTTGAAAGCTTGAATCTGTTATGAATAATGTTAATCTAATATTGTTCTGTTATGATTTATGAATATGCTTGTCTTGCTGAATAGGAAATTTAACTATTTAAGATTGCTTGTTGACTAATGCTTGTCTAGGATGAATATGCGTGTGCTGTGAATTTAACTATTTAAGCCTTTAAGATTGCTGTCTTGCTGAATAGGAAATACTGGAATAGGAATTAGGAAATTTAGGATTGCTATTGTTTTAAAATAGGAATTAAGGTTGCTGTCTTGCTGAATAGGGAATACTGGAATAGGAATTAAGGTTGCTGACTTACTGTCTTGCTGAATATGAATAGGAATAATGTTAATCTAATTTAGGATTGCTGAATAGAGAATACTGGAATAGGAATACTATTTTGCAGTTTTGCTACTCGATATTCTTTTAGAATGGCTTCTGCGAATACACCATCAAAAACACCATCTTCGCAAGAACAAGGATCAACTCCTGATGCAAATCAAAATGAAATCAATCAAGATGTAGCTCCACATTTGTCAGATGAAGAGTAACTTGCCGACTTCAAAATCACTCCTTGGATTTAGTTTATGAATTGTTATCCTTAATGTGTTTAATTAAGATGCTAATGTACTAGTACTAACTAATTTCATGTTTATCTTTGTATTAGTTATATTTAGACTTTGAAACTTGGTTGTTTTTAAAATGTTGGTGAAGAACTAACAATATATATTTTGAATTTATTAAGTTTATGACTATTTTAGTATTTTATATTTTTTATTTATGTGAAACCGATTTTATCAGTTCAACTAGCAGTTTATCGATTGAACCAATAAACTAGTAAACTAATAATCTAACCAGTTCAATCATCGGTTCGGTTTTTACAATTATGTTTTATAGTGCTCGATCAAGATCTAATACGCAATGTGACTAGATTTGTGAGAGCTCAAATTCAAATATAAAACCGATTCTGATAAATATAATATTAGAATCGAATGAATTCGCTTTGGCTCCAAAAACTATCTTAAAAGAGGATGATTATCTGATAATAATTTATCTCACACTTATAGTAAGACTATAAATTCGATCTATATAAAATTCGTAATATATAGTTATTAGTCGTTTCAAGTTTCAAGGTTCGTGAATTTGGGATAGTAGTAATACTTATTAGGCGTAAGCAGTGACGTGAGTATATATGTTAGAAGAAGAAGCAATAAGCAATTATTATTATTTATTATTATTATTATTACATCTTAATTAATTATGTTATATATATTAAAATTAATTATTAAGATAAAATATATATTAAAATATAAATTATATATTAAAAATAAATAAAATTTCACATATATTTATACAAAAATACATATAGTAGCTTGTTTTGGACCTAGTTCCCAGTCGAAGCAATCATGACCAAGTTATTTGGTTCTAAATTGGTTTACTAACCATAAATCCCGAATCATCATTTAAATTTAAACACTTTCTTTATCTTAGCCAATAAAATAAAATAAGATAACTATCCAGACTATATAAAGGGAGCCAAAGGCCCCTTTAGGTATGACACACATTTTTAATCTTCACCTATATCTTTTAGATTTATTTTGTCTTAGGCGTTAAAGTCTCTTTGTAAATATCACTCCCGCCGCTCCGAAAATCCAGTCCCGTCACCGTCTAGACTAGTGAGTCTCCAATCCATCTTACAACATGTACCAGCAACATCGCGTACATTAGCGCCTTTTGTGGGGATTTACCAAGTCTTGGCAGCATGATGGGGAATTTTGAGGAGCACTACTCAAGCTACCACCATGGGTCTGACCTAAATAACCCAACACCTGAACCATGGAGCAATGTCCCCCTAACCCTCGGGAGGACAACCTGGACCGTGTAATACCAGTCAACCCCTGACAGGCAATGACCAAAAGAAGACGACCGCCACCTCAATAAGGCCCGAATGCCTGACGAACTAGGAAAGAAAGCAATCCAGATTATCCAAGAGCTCTACCAAAGAGTACAAACCCTTGAGTACCGCGTCGCAACCAAAGAGCGATACCAGCCAGAACATACATGCAAGCCAAACAACCTCTACGAGTCAATCATAGTAAGAAACCAAGAACAAAAGGTCACCCGAATGGTGACATGCGAAACAATGAGACCACAGTGTCTCCTGGGACCCAGAGTGCTGATGTGATGACAACGACAGAAGACTCTGACGGGATTCCAAGGGGACAAGAAGCAAGCATGTGATAATGGGAGTCACCTCATTCACCGAGCGAATCTTGAAGGCCAATCTACCAAAGAGTTTTGACAAGCTGACTGGCATGAAATATGACAGGACGAAGGACCCATAGGAACAGCTCATTGCCTTCGAGGCTAGGATGAACTTAGAAGCGGCCGCCAATGCAATTCGATGCAGGGTCTTCCCAATAATCCTAGCCGACCCTGCAATTAAGTGGTTCAACACCCTCCCCAACGGCTCGATAGTCAATTTTGACGACGTCTCCAAAAAGCTTATGGCATAGTTCACTACCAGAATCACAAAAGCGAAGCACTTGATCAGCCTGCTAAGATTCACGCAAAAGCAAAACGAACCCACAAGGAAATACCTCGACCATTTCAATGATGGGTGCTTAACGATCGACGGGCTCACGGACTCTGTAGCCAGCCTCTTTCTCACCAACGGGCTCATGAATGAAGATTTTCGAAAGCTCCTCCCCACCAAGCCAACCGCGTAGGGTAGGAAAATTCACAAATTACACCCCTCTACCAGCTCTAATCACAGAGATCTACCACTAGATAGTTGAACAAGCCATTCTCCCAAAAGCCCGACAACTAAAAGAGTGAATAGACGGCAATAAAACCTTGTTCTGCGATTATCACAGAGGATACAAACACAAGACTCAAGATTACTTTGACTTAAAAGATGCTCTCAGACAACCCATTTGAGACAGCAAACTATCAGAGTTTGCCAAAAATCATTCGAGAACCCATGAAAACAAAAAAGGAGAGATCGCAGGAATGGGAAGGATGCAACCTCAGGATGTTAAGGCAGGCCCAGCAAGAAAGCCCAGAAGCCGATCCGATGATCATAGTAAGTCAAAGGTGGTGAGGCATTATGACCTCTAAAAACAAAATACATATGTATAGATTGAAGAAATATATTATAGCTAGGAGACTGTGAAGAGAAGACATAACCAAAAATTGCATCACACTCGAATATCAATGATATAAAGCTTTGGTATACAGAAACAAAAAAAATATATATGATTCAAAAAGAGATATATAACAATAATAGTCTCAACCTACGAAGATAAGGATGGCTAGATAATACAATACAGCCCAGAAAGATACAAAATACAACATATTTCTCCATAATCAACCTCTAAGAGGGACATACAGTTACAATATACAAAAGTAGAGAATAACATATAAATATATAATGAAAACCAAAAAAACAATCTTCACTTCCAAGAAGAAACTCGCATGCTCAATGAGGTCCATCGCATCCTGTATCTGTAAGATTAAAGATTTTCATAACGGGTGAGAACATTATCCTTTCGGTTCTCAGTAGGGTAATAATTCTAAATAGAGATAATGTAAAAAGATATGAACTCGCTAGGCAATCCTAAACTGCAATAATTCAAGGTTCAAGCCTATGGTTCCTTCTAATCCAAACAGGGTAAACAGACTAAGTCTCAGCCCTTGTCAACTATCCCTAATCTCGGTTCTTTCCAACACTAAGCTATTAACTCTCTCAAAATCATTATTATTTATTTCAGTACCAAATCCTTCGAGTTTTATAGTCTCTAACAATTATTATTAACAATATTTAGACTCATCAGTCTTAATAAATCAGTTATACTAGCACTTTCAATTTCTCGACCCGAGCGAGTGGGGCGAACCACGACCCTTGCATCTACCCAAGAAGTTCCATATCCATTAATATTCATTCCCATCATCCAATCATTCAATTATTATCATCTCGTCAAGAACAACCCTCAATGTCACCATCGCTAGCATAAAGGACCTCTCTGTTGTTCAAACACACACAAAGCAATACAAGGAATACGCAAGTAGAGAAAATAGATAAAGCAATTAGATCAGGTAGCATATAGATACAATAAATCAAGAAGTCAAGCTAAATATAAGATGCACACTCAATCAATACATATAAAATACAAATGATGCATGCTTGTCCTATTGACTATGAGCTCACTTGTTGGTTATAATGCCAAACCTAACACATATCTGGTAGCTAACTCAAATATGGAACACCACAACATGGAGCAGGTATTACTCATCTACCCATGCCGGTGCTTTCGCCACAACCTGGATAGGAATTACTCATCCACCTAGGCAGGTGTCTCAAACCATAACCCGGATCAGAATTACTCATCTACCCTCAAACCAGAACTCGGATAGGAATTACTCATCTACCCTCAAACCACAACTCGGATAGGAATTACTCGTATACCCAAGCAGGGTGATGAGCGGATAATTTATACGCTTTTGGCATTACTTTTACATAATTTTTAGTATGTTTTAGTTATTTTTTAGTATATTTTTATTAGTTTTTATGTAAAAATCACATTTCTGGACTTTAATATGAGTTTGTATGTTTTTTTGTGATTTTAGGTATTTTCTGGCTAAAATTGAGGGACCTGAGCAAAAATCTGATTCAAAGGCTAAGAAAGGACTACAGATGCTGTTGGATTCTGACATCCCTGCACTCGAAGTGGATTTTTTGGAGCTTCAGAAGCCCAATTGGTGCGCTCTTAATTGCGTTGGAAAGTAGACATCTTGATCTTTCCAGCAATGTATAATAGTTTATACTTTGTCCGAGATTTTATGGCCCAAAACGGCGTCCAAACGCCCACCTGAGACCCATTTTTGGCGTAAAATGCCCAAAATGGCACCAAAACTGGAGTTATACGCCCAAACTGGCACCCAAGCTGGCATTTAACTCTAAGAAGAGCCTATGCACATGAAAGCTTCAAAGCTGAGCCCAAACACACACCAAGTGGGCCCCGGACGTGGATTTCTGCACTATCTACACTTAGTTACTCATTTTCTGTAAACCCTAGTAACTAGTTTAGCATATATAGCACTTTTTACTATTGTATTGGGAGTCTTGGAACCCCTTTTATCGTTTATCAAGTCATTAGGGAGGCTGGCCATTCGGCCATGCCTAGACCATTTGTTCTTATGTATTTTCCAACGGTAGAGTTTCTACACCTCACAGATTAAGGTGAGGAGCTCTGCTGTTCCTCATGAATTAATGCAAGTACTATTATTTTTCTTTCAATTCACGCCTACTTCTTCTCCAAGATATACTCTCGTACTTAATTCAGTTAAGTCAGAATGAAGGGGTGACCCGTGACAATCACCCACTATCTTTGTTACTCGCTTAGCCAAGATCCGCGTGCCTGACAACCACAAGCGGTCTACATGATGTTCAATGTAGTCATTGGATGACAGCCAGAGTATATTCTCTTGGGTCTCTGATCCGCAATTCGCATCGTCTTTCATGACAATAGAGCATTCGAATCTGATATTAGAACCTTCGTGGTATAGGCTAAAAACAATTGGCAGCATTCCTAAGATCCGGAAAGTCTAAACCTTGTCTGTGGTATTTCGAGTAGGATCTAGGACGGGATGACTGTGACGAGCTTCAAAATCGCGACTGTTGGGCGCAGTGACAGTGTGCAAAAGGATCAAGGGATCCTATTCCGACACAAGTGAGAACCGACAGATGACTAGCCCTACGGTAGCTGTGCCTGGTATTTTTCATCCGAGACAAGCAATCCGACAGTTGATCCATACAAAAACCGTAATCGGACCATTTTCACTGAGAGGATCATACATCTTGCCATGGAAGGGAGGATGCATGATTGGATGAAAGCAATAGGAAAGAAGAGGTTCAGAAGCAACAAAGCATCTCCAAACGCTTATCTGAAATTCCCACCAATGAATTACATAAGTATCTCTATGTTATTTTTTGTTTTATTTATCCTTTAATTATTAAATACTTATAACCATTTCAATCCACCTGACTGAGATTTACAAGATGACCATAGCTTGCTTCAAGCCGACAATCTCTGTGGGATCGACCCTTACTCGCGTAAGGTTTATTACTTAGACGACCCAATGCACTTGCTGGTTAATTGTGCGGAGTTGTGAAAAGTGTGATCACAATTTTGTGCACCAAGTTTTTGGCGCCGTTGTCAGAGATTGTTCGAGTTTGGACAACTGACGGTTCATCTTGTTGCTTAGATTGGGTAATTTTATTTTATGTTTAAGCTTTCTTTTATTTTTATTTTCGAAAAAAAATTTAGTTTTCAAAAAAAAATTATTCTTCAGAATTTTTAAGAATGAATTCTAGAGCTTCATGATGATATGTGAAGCCTGGCTGGCTGTTAAGCCATGTCTAATCTTTTGGACTGAGGCTTCCACTTTCCCTTGTAGAAAGGTCATCATTGTATTTGTTATGCTAAAGCTTGGCTGGCTATGAAGCCATGTCTAATTCTTTGGACCAGAGCTTTAGACTAACACTGCATGAATCCTGGAATTCTTATTAAAAAATTTTGAAGTTCTTTATTCTTTTTTTCCAAAATAAATCTTCGAAAAATATACAAAAAATTTATAAAATCATAAAACCAAAAAAAATTTGTGTTTCTTGTTTGAGTCTAGTGTCAAATTTTAAGTTTAGTGTCTAGCATATCTTTCTGTTCTAAAAAAATTTCAAAAAAATGTTCTTGATGTTCATCATGATCTTCAAAGTGTTCTTGGTGTTCATCTTGACATTCAAAGTGTCCCTGCATCATAAAGCAGAGGAATCACAGAGAAAAAGAGCTCAATAGCATTAAAACGCCAATAAAGAGGCACTTTGGGCGTTAAACGCCAGAATGGCTATCATTCTAGGCGTTTAACGCCAGTAAAGGTATCATTCTGGGCGTTAAAAGCCAGAATGAACAGCATTATGGTCGTTTAACGCCAGAAATGGCAGCATTTTGGGCGTTTAACGCCAGAAATGGCAGCATTCTGGGCGTTCAGAAAAATGCCCAGTAAAGAAGGATTCCTGGTATTTAACGCCAGTCAAGGTATCTGGCTGGGCGTTAAACGCCCAAAAAGGTAGCAGAATGGGCATTAAATACCAGAATGGATAGCATTTTGGGCGTTTAACACCAGGATGACACAAGGGAGGTAATTTCTCTTCCAGTTCAACTTTTTTCAATTTTTATGTTTTAATTCATAATTTTAAAATCTTATCTTTTTCTTCTAATGTTTTTGAAAATTTTAAAACAAATTTTTCAAAAAAAAAAGAATTTTTTTTAAATTTATGTTATATTTTCAAAAATCCTTGCTAACAATTAATATTTTGATTCAAAAATTTCAAGGTTGTTACTTTCTTGTTAAAAAAGGTTCAATCTTTAAATTCTAGAATCATATCTTTTAGTTTCTTGTTAGTCAAGTCATCAATTTTAAAAATCAATTCCTTTTAACTTCTTTTTCAATCATATTTTTTCAATCATATCTTTTTTAATCAAATCTTCTTCAATCATATCTTTTTAAAATTTTAATTTCAAAATCTTTTTCTAACTTCTTATCTTTTCAAACTTTACTATTTCTTATCTTTTTCAAAACCACCTAACTACTTTTCCACTTCTAATATCCGAAAATCACTAACCATTTTTTTCAAAATTCTTTTTAATTAACTAATTGTTTTAAATTCTAATTTTATTTTATTTCTTTTAATATTTTCAAATTCTAACTTATAATTAAAATAAAAATAAAAATATTTTTCTTTTCTTTTAATTAATATTCGAATACTCTCTCTCTCATCTCTCTATTTATTTTATTTATTTACTAACATTTCTCTTCTACTCATCTAATAATTCGAACCCTCTCTCCCTCATTGTGTTCGAATTCTTCTTATTCTCTCTCTACATCATCCTTCTATTCTTCTTTTCCTCTGACACATCAAGAAATCTCTATACTGTGACAAAGAGGATTCCACTACTCCCTTTGTTCTCTTCTTTTTCATATGAGCAAAAACAGGGATAAAAACATTCTTGTTGAAGCTGATCCTGAACCTGAAAGGACTCTGAAAAGGAAGCTAAAAGAAGCTAAAGCATAACACTCCAGAGAGGACCTTACAGAAAATTTCGAAAAAATAAGCAGACATGGCAACCGAACCCAACAATAATGCTAGAGACGCAAGAAAGATGCTTGGTGACTATACTGCACCAACTTCCAACTTCTATGGAAGAAGCATCTCAATTCCTCCCATTGGAGCAAACAACTTTGAGCTTAAGCCTCAATTAGTTTCTCTAATGCAGCAGAATTGCAAGTTTCATGGACTTCCATCGGAAGATCCTCATCAGTTCTTAGCTGAATTCTTGCAGATCTGTGATACTATTAAGACCAATGGGGTTGATTCCGAGGTCTACAGACTTATGCTTTTCCCCTTTGCTGTAAGAGACAGAGCTAGGATATGGTTGGACTCACAACCTAGAGAAAGCCTGAACTCTTGGGACAAGTTGGTCAATGCTTTCTTGACCAAATTCTTTCCACCTCAAAAGATGAGCAAGCTTAGAGTGGATGTCCAAACCTTCAGACAGAAGGAAGGTGAATCTCTCTATGAAGCTTGGGAAAGATACAAGCAGTTAACCAAAAGGTGTCCTTCTGACATGCTTCCAGAATAGAGCATCATATGTATATTCTATGATGGTCTGTCTAAATTATCCAAGATGTCATTGGATTATTTTGCTGGTGGATCTCTTCATCTGAAAACGCCTGCAGAAGCCCAGGAACTCATTGAGATGGTTGCAACCAGTTCATGTACACTTCTGAAAGAAATTCTGTGAATAATGGGATGACTCAGAAGAAAGGAGTTCTTGAAATTGATACTCTGAATGCTATATTGGCTCAGAATAAAATATTGACTCAACAAGTCAATATGATTTCTCAGAATCTGACTGGATTGCAAGCTGCATTCGGCAGTACTAAAGAAGCCTCCTCTGAAGGAGAAGCTTATAACCTTGAGAATCCTGCAATGGAAGAGGTGAATTACATGGGAGAATCCTATGGAAACACCTATAATCCTTCATGGAGAAATCATCCAAATTTCTCATGGAAGGATCAACAGAAGCCTCAATAAGGCTTCAATAATAATAATGGTGGGAGAAATAGGTTTGGCAATAGCAAGCCTTTTCCATCATCTTCTCAGCAACAGACAGAGAATTCTGAGCAGAGCCTCCCTGGCTTAGCAAACATAGTCTCTGATCTATCTAAGACCACTCTCAGTTTTATGAATGAAACAAGGTCCTCTATTAGAAATTTGGAGGCACAAGTGGGTCAGCTGATGATGCACGAAAACTTGTCTCTCAACAAGTTTCCCTTCGGCAAGTATACTGAATTGTCCTCAAGTAAAAACTCACAATAGAGTAAGGTTGAATCCCACAGGGATTGATTGGTCGAGCAACTTTAATTAGAGGATTGTTCTAGTCAAGCTAAGCCAAATTGAGTGGGAATTGCAGAAAATTAAAGGCGGGAAAGATAAATGACATGGAATATAAATTTGCAGAATCTTAAATGGGGAATTGGGGAGATGAGCATGAAAGTAAATAACAGAAAGTAAAGAGAATGGGTAAGATCAGAGATGGGAAATTCATTGGCTTAGGAGATGTTGCATTCTCCGGATCAAGTTCATCTTCATCTCTTCCTCAATCAATGCATTCATTGATCTCCTTAGCAATCTTAGGTGATTGGATCCCAATTCCTTAGCAACCCAATCTCTCTAAGCTTGAACAATTTTTCAAGTCCTTGATTTAATTGCTCATGAGAAGAGATGAAGTTTGGTCAATGATTATACCACACACCTTCATAGATCAAAGTATTGGTAGGATTACATGTCACGATATCCATCCAACCCCCAACCTAATCCAATGTGAGAAAGCATTTCTAGCATGATCTCCTCATTCCTCTTCCAAGGCTCAGAGGAGATCCAATTATGGAGAGTTTCTTTTCCAAGATAACTAACCAATTGGTTGAAGACTGAAAGCTTTCTAGCAAAATTAAGAGAAAAGAAAGAGGAAGAAGAATGAAAACTATAATTGATCCATCAAATTACAACAGAGCTCCCTAACCCAATGAAAGGGGTTTAGTTTTTCATAGCTCTGGGAATGGAACACGTAAAAGAAAGGTGCATTGTAAAGTAACTAGAAATTGCAGAGAAAGTAAATATACAGAATGTAGCTCCCAATAATGCCAAGCCCCTTTCTAGTTCAAAACTACTCCTATATATACTACTCTTCTGATCTTCTAGTTAGCTCTCCAAGTCTTGGATATGGGCCTTTGATCTTTAGTTAAAGCAGTTACAGTCCTCAGTGGGCTCAGCTTTTCTTGCAGAAAGAGGGCGAGTCAGGCATGGTATGCAGTTAGTCAGGACGTTAATGGTGTTAATGTTAAGTGTGAATTCTGGTTCAAAGACGTTAGTGACACTAACTTTGTCACTAACGTCCCAACCTACTTGAGCCACGTTAACTCCAATGTTAGTGGCACTAACGTGACCACTAACGTAGCCTTTCCATCCTTCGCTAGCGTTATTGGCGCTAACTTTGCCAATAACGCTACCTTCTTGCCCTTTCTCCTACGTTAATGGTTACACTAACGTGGACCATTAACGTAGGCATGCCATGACACGAAGGCGTTAGTGACACTAACTTTGTCACTAACGCTACAAAACTCTTTCTCTTCCACGTTAGTGTTCACGTTAATTGCATTAACGTGGCCACTAACGTGGGCGTACTTCGCCATCTCCAACGTTAGTGACAAAGTTGGTGTCACTAACGTTGGCATCTTCATCCCTTGCTCCACGTTACCCTTCACGTTAGTGGCATTAACGTGGCCACTAACGCAGGTAATCTTGGCCTGGTCCAACGTTAGTAACAAAGTTAGTGTCACTAACATTGGCGTCTCTTTTTGATCCATGTTAGAGTTCATGTTAATTACATTAACGTAGCCCTTAACGTGGTGATGTGTGGCCTTTTGCAACGTTAGTGGTGTTAACTTTACCACTAACGTTGGAGCTTCCTCTTCCTTCCACGTTAGTTCCTACGTTAGTGCAGCTAACATGACAACTAACATGGGTTGTGATGGCTTTCGAAGGTGTTAGTGGTGGTAACTTTACCACTAACATTGCAAGCTTGCTCCCTTTCCACGTTAGTGGTCACGTTAGTGATACTAACGTGGCTACTAACGTGGTCTTTCCATGCTTCCTTTGTCCTGAAATCAAACAAATAAGGTGTATCAAAGCTTTGTTCCAGGTTATGAGATCTTGCATTATATAAATTGGCATTCAATTCATGCATTATTCTCATAAAATCATGTAAAGTTCACAATGTTTGCTTGAATCAAGATGTAAGTGTACATTCACCCAAAACTTGCTTATTTCCTAATAAAATGCATGAAGCTACCTAAAAACAGTAAAGAAAAGGCTAGTGAAACTGGCCAAGATGCCTTGGCATTACAACACCAAACTTAAAGCTTGCTTGTCCCTAAGCAAGTACTGAAACATAAGAGTGATGAATGAAAGAATAAGAGACACAAGTCCTTATTATAGAAGTCAGGTCCTTGGTTCATGGGGGTTTCATGCATAGCAACTTAGGTTCATGCCTTTGCTGGTTTTCAGGTCCTTATCATGCCCTTGAACACTCACTTGATTGCATCCTATGAGATCCTCATTCATTGATCTCCCTTCTTAGGCTAAGTGCTTTGTGAGGGGGCAACTCTTTAAGATAAGCTTTCAGCCAGCACTCCCGAACCAGTTGATTCAAGGTGCTAGGTGTTGAAACACCCTTACGGACCTACTCCCTCAAGTCTCTCCCCCACACATACACACCATAGGCATATGGTTCGTTTTTTTTCTTTCTTGAGGCCTTGGTATTCAGCACCTCTTTGGGTTACTAAGTGCTTTGTAGCAAGGTTGCTCTTGATAGTGGATTTTCAGTTGATAATCCCGGGTTAGTTAACCCAAGTTACCAAGTGATAAAGCACTCCTAAGAACTTATTCATCCAAGCAGATCCTCTGCACAAGAGCACCACAGACACATGCCTCAAGATTTAAACCATTGGTGCCTAGCCTTATTTCTTATTCTTTTCCTTATTTTTCGCACTCTAACTTTTCGTTTTCTTTTTCTTATTATGATCTTGTTATTTAGCTAGTCTCATAGGATGCGTTTCAAGCATATGGTTCAGAACACCTAATTGCCCTTATACCTTGTTGGTGAACCAACTTAGCTAATCAACTACCACACCACAAACATTGGGACTTTTATTCAACAATATGAACTCCACTCTTGTTCTTTATAATATTCCCTTTTATTTATCTCAAAAGACAAGCATACAATTAAGCAGGATGAAGATGCAACAGGGAACCTAGCTAGTGAACACTTATTGAGCATTAAAGACAGTACACAGACAGAATTCATAATGATAATAAACTGGCTCTAGCAGGGGTACATGCAGACTTCCAATTTAAACATTCCAGAGTAGATGGAGTTAAGTAATAGTACAACCTATTGGTGGTGCTTTTCTAGCTCTCCTTGGGTGATGGTGCATCATTTTTCCAATAGATTGATTGAATTTCTGCAAAGTTATTGGAAGTTGCTTGTTCCCAAAGCACTTGAAAAACAATTAGCATGTATGTACGCTTGTGAACTCCTGAACTTGATTTGGTGTGTGAACACCAAACTTAGTTCCTTGCCTAGTATAGCGGATTGAATACATGCAGAAAACCTCATGTGCTTTTATTAAGAAAACAACTATGAACTAGAAATTAAACTATTGTTAAGTAATTTCCCTTATTGGTTGAAGCTGGTGACTAGTCATGCTGAGGGTTACAATGTGTTCTTAATGAAATCTTTGGTGGAACACCAAACTTAAAATTACACATTCACCCCTGGATTATTTTAGTGTGGAACACCAAACTTAGCTCCTTGCAATACAGAGAATCCACTTAACTCTTTTATTGAATTAACTTGGAAAAGAAAACTACCTTTGGTTGGGTTGCCTCCCAACAAGCGTCGCTAGCTCGACGGTTTCTCCATTAGTTGAGATGATACTTCAATTTGGGGCTTTTCCCCATGTTGCCCAGGTAGTGTTTGAGCCTCTGTCCGTTCACTGTGAATGTCCTCCTTGAGCTTTCTTCCATGATTTCTATGTGTCCATAAGGTGAGACCTTTGTGACAAGAAAGGGTCCTGACCACCTTGATTTGAGTTTTCCAGGGAAGAGTCTCAGTTTGGAGTTGTAGAGGAGTACTTGTTGTCCGTCTTCGAAACTTCTTGGTGCCAGGTTGAGATCGTGCTGTTTCTTTGCTCTCTCTTTATAGATTTTGGTGTTTTCATAGGCTTGAGATCTGAACTCCTCCAGCTCTTGTAATTGCAGGATCCTTCTTTCCTATGCAGCTCTAGTATGATCATGACGTACCAGAAATTGGGTCGTTACACATGAGTATGTATAAAAGTGAAATTATGGGTATCTAGGCTTGCTATTATATTTGCATAGGTTGTATATGTGTTTAGTGAGAGCTTGGGTTAATTAAAGATTCAAATTCAAGATCATTTAACCATAATATTTGTTGATTGATTAGATGAAGAACAAACTTTAGAAAGCATGATTAGAGGAGAATTGGGTGGATTAACCCTAAATACTTGAGCGACTAGAGTGTATACACATCTGGTGAGGGGTTCAATTGCTCAATTCCAAATCTTCACCTATGATCATTTCTTATCTTGAAAGTTGTAAATTCTTTTAGATGACTCAATTAAATTGTGGATTTGATTTGACTAAGATTGTTTGAGCCCTTGATTATCTATATGTGCTTTCTTGGAATTTGATTTACTTTGACTTCGTAGATAAATATAGATAGATAGCTAGTATTAGTTAGAATAGTTACATACATGAAGATAGGTTGGATTTAGATAGTTTGCATTGAATAAAAGTTGATACACCTTTCTTGTCTCTTGGATTTAGCATGAGGACATGCTATTGTTTAAGTGTGGGGAGATTGATAAACCACAATTTTATGATTTATCTTACATTGAAATGAATGGATTTTATCAACTTTTTTCACATTTATTCACTAAAATAGTATGATTTTGTGAATTCTCCCTAAATTGTGCTTAAGAGTGAAAATATGCTTTTTAGACCCTTAATTTGCCAAATTTAATTTACTTTAATTCCGTTCGATGTCTTGATGTGTTTGTTAAGTGATTTCAGGCTTAGAAGGCAAAAATTGGATTGAATAAGTGAAGAAAAAACATGCAAAGTGGAGAATTCATGGAGAAATTAGATTTTGGAGTAATTCATGGTCATGCATGCTTTGAGATTTTTGCCATGTCACGCGTACGCATGATATGAAATACGCAGTTCACTTAAGAAAACACGTGGCTGGCGATTTCTGAACCTTTCCAAGCCCAATCTAACTCATTTCTAAAGATATTTCAAGCCAAATTCAAGAAGGAACAATGAGAGAGCAATTAGGTTTAGTTTAGATCATGTTTTAGGTTATATTATAGAAAGAGAAGCTCTCTCTTCTCTATAGAATTAGGGTAGATTTAATTTAAATTCTTCTTAGATTTAGGTTTTGATCTTGTCTTGATTTAGTTTTTCTTGCAATTTCTTGTTATTGCACCATTATTCAATTAGTTTTACTTGTTACTTCCTTTATTTTGTTGCTTTTGATCTTGTGAACTCTTGTTGATTTTGATTTCCATTTAATACAATTTGATATTTTTATGTTTATTGATGTTTAATTGAGTTGTTATTATTGTTATCTTGTATTTGGTAGTCTTAGATTTTATTATTATTGTAATTTTAAGATGTTTTTCTTCAATGCCTTCCAAGTATTTGTAGAAATGCCTCTTTTAGTTCTAGGGTAGATTTCTACACTATTGGCTTGGAATTGAGTAATTTAGGTGACCCTGATTTCACTAATGTCTGAGTTGATTGATAATTTGGAGATTTTAATTGATCTCGTTTCCATTAACAAGTAATACCTATGAATTGAGATTGATTAAGTCCGGTTGACTTATCTTGCATTAGAGGTTGACTGATTAGGTTTGCTCTTATAATTGTCATGTCATGGTTAGTGATACAAAAGTCTTTGATGTCCATATTGAGTGGTGATTTAGAGTTGTAAGTTGTTCTTGTTATAAGACTGACTATGCCTATTTGACTTTCACCCAATATTAGAGATGACTAAATGGGATTAACTCTGGATAATCACCATGTTCGTGGTCAATGACTTGAAAAGGAAGCTTTGGTTCTCAAACCTTGCCAGGAGTGTCTTTTAGCATTTATATCTTTCTAGTTGTTAGTTTAATTTTCTTGTCATTTAGTTTCTCGCGTCTTTATCCGTAAACCCCGTCTTATACTCATAACCGATAACACACACACCTCACTATAATTCCTTTGGGAGACGACCCGAGATTTAAATACTCGGTTTTTATTAGTTTGCATTGTGACAAACAAATTAAATTTTGCTTCGAGTCAATTGTTGGTTTGAAACTATACTTGTAACGAAATTATTTGTGAAAATTTTCGAACCGACGTTTGGCCCGCGTCAGGAAGATAGGACCCGGGTTCCCCTAAACTCCCTTCCGCCGCACCATACCTATATCCAAATAGGATTTTAAGCATCAGGAAGATAGGACCCGGGTTCCCCTAAACTCCCTTCCGTCGCACCATACCTATATCCAAACAAGATTTTTCACTGTCATCCCATTACCTAGAAACACAAACATACATGGAATTCCTAAACCATACTAAGATCACAATCGAAGCATCCTGCCAAAAATCCATAAAACTACACCAAACGCAATACCCCAATCAAACATTTTTCCATTAATAAACACAGAAGCATACAACAACTCAAATAGTAGACAAAACAAAAATATAGAAGCAGAATAAATGATTACAGCGGCAAAGTTACCAATTTGGTTCTCAGAGAGTAACAGAAATGAAACATCAAAAGTAGTATGACACAGCACTACTAGCCCACCAGCAAACTCAAATAGAGCACAACGCCAGAAAAATTTGGAGAAAATGTTCATAAGAAAACAAGAGAGCAAAAGAAGGAGAAGAAACAATTACAATGAAAGATAAATAAGCCACCTCCCCACATTTTAAAAAAAGGAAACATGAAAGGGTAGATGACAAAAAAGGAAAAACAATGAAACCTCTCCCCTCCCACTAAGCGTCATTATGACGCATTGGGAAACGCAACGGACGAAAATTCTTTGAAAGGAGCGCAACGGTCCAATGACCTGAAAACACACGAGCCCCGATCTGGAGACCTCATCACTCCACTCCTGACAACACAGAAAAAATCTCAGACCTAACAAGTGGATCCCCAGAAATGGTCAAAATGTGTGGCTCGGATCCCCGACCCTGACCACAGACCCTGGACGATATTCCTTTGCCCAGGCCAAACTCATGGACATCTGAACTCACAGCCACACGGCCAAGCATGCACTTTTAAGCGGTGAGACCAAGCCTACTTGCTCTCTTGCTTCGGGGGCAACTATTCCAGATCCGGTCCCAGGTCTCCCATCGAAGCAATCACGACCTAGTTATCCCAGGCCCAAACCAGTCCACTAACCATAAATCCCTAACCAACATTTAAATTGAAATACTTCTCCTATCTTATCCAACAAGATAAGATAATATAATTACCTCAAATTATATAAAGGAGCCAAGGGTCCCCTCAGGTTATGACACACATTCCTAATCTTCACCTATACCTCTTAAATTCATTCTGACTTGGGTGTTAGAGTGTCTTTGCAGGTACTCTTCTATCGCTCTAGAAATCCAGTCCCGTTACCGTTTTAATCGTTGAGTTTTCGAACCATCTCACAACCCGTACCAACTCTGAAAATCCAGTCCCATCCTTTTGAGATGTACAAATTCAAATAACATTCTTGTTTCCCAGTATATACAGTCACTTGGTATTGTGAATGCCACCTGTGCTTGCCTTACCGTGCGTCAAAAGACAATTATCGTAAATATCAAAATAGAAAATATTTGGCCCAAAATCAAAACAGTAGAAAAAAATGGATACGGATATTTCTGATCTAAAAAATTTAACAAAGTAAAGTATCGTTTTTGTCTCCAACGTTTGGGGTAAATCCTATTTGTGTCCCTAACGTTTAAATCGTCCTGCTTGTATCCCGAACGTTTGTAGAAGTGATTCAATGTTATCTTGCCGTCGATTACACATCATGAACGCTTTAGTTTGCGTTTTAAAAATCTCTTCTTGAAGTTAGAATACAAATGTCTAGGATAGAATCGATGATCCACTCCGAAAAATAGCTCATCAAAAGTTGAAACTAATTCCTATAACATTTACATAATTCACTTTTTTAGGGACATAATTGAATCTAAACACAAATAGTGGGTATAATATTAAAATCAAACACATCCAAGTGAGACCTAATTGAGAATGAATACATCCAAGTGAGAATAATTGAAAAATATAATCTGATTTGTTATTATAATTGATAGTAGGATAACATTGAATCACTTTTATAAATGTTAAAGATACAAATAGAACGAGTTAAACGTTAGGAATACAAATAGGACTTACCCCAAACATTAGGGACAAAACAATACTTTACTCAATTTAAAAATTTCGTGCATTTTGATCCAAAGTAAATTGATAAAAAAAAGTTAGGGGTTACTTTTTTATTTGTCCATGATTGATTAAGAAAATTTATTAGAGTAACCACTTGACACTGTACATTCGTTGTTTAATTGAGGAATTATTTATAGAGAAACCATGGGTGAACAAGTTATTTTTATAACTAAATTTTGATTTGATAAAATTTTTGAAGAGGTATTTATATTTTTTAAAATTATACTCTTTTTATTTTATTTTGAAAAATAAAATATATATATATATTTATACTTGCAGTTTTTAAAGATGAGAATGATTTTTAAAACACTTAAAATAAAATTTTTTAAATATGGCTTGTATTTATGAAAATTAAAAAGTTTAATATAATCTCATATATTAATTAGTTTTTAAATTTAATTCTAATATTGATATTTATTATATTATTTTTAAATTTTAAAAATTATTTTGTCAAACATATTTGTGTTGTTTGAGTTTATTGAAAGTTATTTTTAATTTAATTACCAAACACAGATGCTAAAACTTAAAAAAAAAGAATTATTATACGCTACTTTTGAAAAGTAAAAACTTTATTAAAGAAAGACTTAATTTAGTAAAATTTTTACTTATTAAAAGTAGTTTATAAAAACTAACTTTTAAAAGCTAACTTCTAAAAAATTGTACTATGTTTGGTAAATTAAATTAAAATTAATGTTTAATAAGCATAGACAACAAAAGTGTTTGGTAAAATAGCTTTTAAAATCTAAAAATACTATAATAGATATTAATATAAGAATTAAATTTGAATACTAATTAATGTATGAGGTTATATTAGACTTTTTAATTTTGATAAACACAAACCAACTTTAAAAAACTCCCCCTTAAATTTTTTCAAAAATACTCCTATCTTTTAAAAATTACAAACACAAACACAAACTTTTTGATTTATCAAACGCAAAATGAAGTACTTATGCTTCTAAAAAACACAAACACCTTTTCAAAGAGTTTTAACAAACCAAATCTAAGCCTAAATCTAATTATTTTTCTTTTTCGTACCTCTCTTTCTCCTTTACAACTAGTTTTTATTGTGTCAATAAAATATTAAATCAACTTAGATAAATTTGATTATCGACTTAATTAATTACGTAGCATTACTATTATTTATATACAAAAACGTCGATTTTACTCCAATATGCATGTACACATTCAATACGACTATCTTAGACTTCATTTATTTGGGACTAAATCTTTTGAACAATCTGTCATATCTAAAATAATCATCAAGATAATTGTTACAAGTATTAGATTAGATTTCTTAATATTTAATACCAGATACCAATATTTATATAGATATATTTTGTGTTTAATATATGTTGACATATTTGTATTTTACATTTTTTGGTAAAATTATTATATTTACGCATATTATTTAATACTCATGCATACTCGTGAAACATGGGTGAGAAAGACCACGTGATGATGCACCAAACTGATTTTCTCGCCATGTTCACTTTCATTCCTTCACATCATGTTTACCACAAATGCCATGAGCCTCTAATCTAAACCAACCAAAAATATGAAGCTTCTTGCTGAGAACAAAATTTTATACTCAATTACTGACAAAAGAAAATTATGACTTCGAATATCCCAAAGCAAAATGGATTGTATGCAAAATTTGTACTACATAGTTTACTACCGATGATCAGAAAGCCCGGGCCTGGCACAGAAATTTACAGTTTTTTTATTTGGCCAATTGTGCAAAAATCATAAAGATAATCATCATTAAAATTGAAATCTTTGTATGTTCTACTCTCACTAGCATAGAGCATGAAACAAATGATGCCTTGTAGTGAGGTGAGTGAGGTTTGCTAAAACCAATAATTATATCTAGAAGGTGTAATAGATTGATTAGAGAGTTTTGTTTCTAATATTGTTAGAATGAGAAGTTTACCACACAAAACTTCACGTGAAGGGCACTTGGTTTGGTTAAAGCATAGGATTCCCTCTAAAAGGAGGATACCTATGGTTTTGACCTTAAGATCGCATTGCGTTTGCTATTCTGGAGATGACTATACTCTGCATGTAGAGGCTGAAAGCTTACAAGTTACAACTCAAGACCATCTGCACAAAAACATGGCAAGAAAATTAGTGATCCGATTCGTCAATGAACTGATCGAAGCAGAAGCTTGAAATCCATGTTGCACGAATACGAGAACAAATATGATTATTTTAGATTTTATTAATCTAGCTAAGTGATGAAGAACAAGTTATTGCAATATATGTGTAATCACTTATGACTAATTCAGTGGGAGAGTTACTGCAAAAAAATGCAAGTGAAGAAGGATCAGAATAAGGTAAGTTTTGATCGTTCCATTAAAGAATCTAAAGTATGATATTAAATTCTTAATCAAAGGAAACTGTAACCAAAATGAAAATAGAATAAAGAGATATGGGATTGGAAATACTTTTTTCTATATACTCACATGAATGATATCAATCAATGTACTACTTTAGACTTCATTAACACAAGTATTAAAAAGTGAACAAGGAAACTGAGACTTCAGAAAGTATTGCTCCCTCTGATGGTTTTCTCTATCACTTTTACTGTTTGGTACATCGTCAGATAAATCTATCTAGATAGATTGTACCAAAAAGTGATGGTGATAGAGAAATAAAAAATAAAGGGGAGGAGTATTAAATATAAACTTCAAACTCTCCGAAAGTAAATTTGAACACCTAACCTTTCTAACCTTTAGAAGAAGAACCTTCATCAAGTGGAGATTCCGATGTAGGAGTGGATGGTGAATTGCTGACATATTCTCTAGCATCAATCAACATTGCAATGACCTCTCTCATTGTTGGCCTAGTAAGTGGGGACGTGCTGGTGCAAAACAGAGCGATTTTCAGAATAAGAGACATCTCGTCCATTGTTCTCTGCACGCTCAGATTCAATCGCTTGTCAAACAGTTCAGATGTTGGTACTGAAGCTTGAATCGACCTTCTCACCCAACTCACTAGATCGCCGCCCTGTTCCAATGGTTGAACAGGTGACCTCCCAGTGACTAGTTCTAGCAAAACTACCCCGAAGCTATAGATGTCACATTTCTCAGTCACCTTCATGGTGTAAGCATACTCTGAAACAAACATAAACAATCAATAAATCATAAGAAAACTGAAGGATTACTGCAATTAGCATCTCAGAAGATGAAAACATCTACTTAGAATTCTACTAGGCGAAAATATTATCTATACATTTGATAATATGCATTGTCTTGTTTCATCTGATAAAAATGAATGCTGGAAAGTAAATCATAACGAAAAAATAAAATAAGGAGAATATCTAGAATCAATGAAGTTAAACTTGTGTGTGATACACCAAGATAATGAATGATTCAGATCAGAAAGAAGTGATTGACACAAAATTATGCTGAGATCTATACCATTGAATTATCTTAGTGTAAGAAACAGAAGGTGGTGCTTCATCGCAGTGTCCGGAAATAGGACTCAATTATGGAAATCAGTAAAGCTATAAGTGTTGCAGCTATAGCTATATATAATGGAGCTTATTCTAACCTGGGGCAATGTAGCCATATGAACCTGCCACAGCAGACATGGATTTCGAGTAGGAGAAATCAATCAACTTTGCCAAGCCGAAGTCTCCAACATGAGCCTGAAACAATTCGTCAAGCAATATGTTGTTTGATTTTATATCGCGATGAATGATTTGAGGTTTGCAATCAAAATGAAGATAGCATAGGCCTTCTGCTGCTCCCAAAGCAATTTTATATCGATCACTCCAATCCAGCACACACCTGCTTGAATTTGAGTGAAGTTGTTCCCCAAGGCTTCCATTTTCCATGTATTCATATAAGAGAAGATTCGAATCCTCGTGATAACAAAATCCATGCAGCTTCACAATGTTCCTATGCCTGATTTTTCCAAGGGTTGAAATCTCAGCAAGGAAGCTTCGGTCAACGTTTGCTCCATCTCCTCGAGAATTCAGCTTTTTCACTGCAATCACTTCGCCGTCATTCATAATAGCCTTGTAGACAGTGCCACAAGCTCCTCTTCCTATAACCGCTGATTCTGCAAAATTTCCAGTGGCTTCCAAGAGATCCTGGTAGGTAAAGCCTTCTTTCGGAAAATAATAGTTATCAGTGACATGAGGTCTTGTTTGCCCTTCAAGCGAGACAAAGGCAGGGCTACGCTGCCTCATGGCGTAACATATACCTACTATGAAAATAAGAGAAACAAATCCAACCACACCAGAAACAATGCTAACTATCTTTTCCCTAGTTGAACCATCTCTGATCCAGCTCGCTTTCGCTGAATGAGTTGAAGATACAGGTGGATGACAATGATAAGTACCTAATCGGCATAACCCATTGTTCCCGGCAAAATTTGAGAAATCCATCTTTCTAAATGCAGGTGTATCTGGAACAGTTCCTACCAGCTTGTTGTTGGAGACATTGCATACTATAAGGCTAGGAAGGCTACCGATTGATTCAGGAATCTCACCAATGAGTTGATTGTCGTTTAAGTAAAGTGATTCCAACATTAGCAAGTTCCCCAAGCTTATAGGAATCGTACCAGAAAGATTGTTGTGGCTCAAGTTAAGTGCAATCTGAACATAAGTAAGTCCTCCCAAATGATAAGGGATGCTTCCTGAGAATAGGTTGCCACCTAGCTCAAGCTCCGTGAGGCGAATAAGATTCCCCAAACTGCCAGGTATTTCACCAGAGAGCCTATTATCGGAAACTTTCAACAGCTCCAGATTCACCAGCTTGCCAATTTTGTCTGGAAGCTCACCAGTGAAGTTGTTCCTGCTAAGATCAAGCCTCTGTAGCTTTACACAGTTTCCCAATTCACGTGGAATGCTTCCACTGAAACTGTTGGAGGAAATATTGAACGCGACAAGTTGGGATAAATTTCCAATCTCAGAAGGGAGATAACCTTCAAAATGATTATCCGACAAGAGAAGCCTTTCCAATTTCTTTAATTGACCTATCCCTGGGCTTATCAGCCCGGAAAATCGGTTCTGTTTAAGGTCGAGTGCAGTAAGATTGTGAAGTTCATACAACTCAACTGGTAAACTTCCTGTCAACATGTTGTCCCCCAACATTAGCTGCCCAAGAGATTTGCAAGTCCTCAGCCTATAGGGAACATTTCCGGACAGCCGATTCGACCCAAGGCTCAAGAACTGCAGCTTCTGATATTGACATAGATGAACAGGTATTGGACCAACAAAATTATTCGAGGACATATCGAGAATTGTAAGGTTCTTAATGGCCCCAAGATGAGGAGGAATTGTTCCCTCAAGCTTATTGTCAAATAGCTGCAAATCCTCCATCAATGAAAGATTTTGAAACTCCAATGGAATTGTACCTGTTAACTCATTCATTGAAAGGTCTAAATTCTTTAGCTGCTTCAATTGGCCGAGCTCATGAGGAATATGACCCTCCAAATGGTTTTCAAACAAATGAAGCAGGGTAAGATTAGACATCTTCCCCAACTCTTTGGGAATGAACCCAACCAAACGGTTCTCCGAAAAATCTATCTCAATAGCATTTGTGCAGTTCCCTAGCTCTGGTGGAATTGTTCCATTCAACTGGTTGGTGTATATGTACAACCTCTTCAACTGCGACAATTTTCCGAGCTCCTTCGGGACATCACCAATGAACGAATTCATATGCAAAGCAAGCAATTGCAGGTTACTAATGTTCCCAATCTCGGGAGGAATCTCCCCGGACAGTGAGTTTTGCCATAGAATCAAGTTGGTAAGGTTCTGAAGCTTTTGAAGCTCTCTTGGAATAGAACCTTCTAGCTGATTCTGCGCCAAACCCAATGTCTCCAAGCTGTCACACTCACTAATCTCAGCTGGTATTGGCCCCGAGAGAGCATTCAGTCCCGCCCGAATAACCCTAAGCTTCTTCAACTTGCTAATTGATTTAGGAATGATCCCAGTTAAGTTGTTGCTATATATAACTAACTCCTCAAGTGAAGCTAAGCTCCCAAGATCTTCAGGTACCTCACCATACATATAATTTTCACAAAGGTAAAGCTTCCTAAGTTTTGTTATATTCCGAATTGGGGTTAGAATTTCTCCATGGAGCCTGTTTGTACAAAGATCTAGAATCTCCAAACTATGGCAATTAGCAAAACCATCAGGAATTGGACCAGAAATGAAATTCTTTGAGAGATTCAACTCAATTAGCCTTGGAAGGTCACAGATTCTAGGAGATAAAGTGCCAAAAAGATTAAGGTGGTAGAGTTTAACAGAAGTTACCAATGATGAATGGGTGCATTGCACACCAGTCCAATTGCATGGTGTGGAGTCAGAAGAATCCCAATTGTGAAGCTTGTTATTTGCATCAAAAAGGGAACTTTTGAACTGCAAAAGGCTTGAACCTTCTTCATTGATTGAACTCACAAACACTATGCCATGGAAAAACACCATCACCATGATCATGAGGAACCAATTTTCCAATAATGCCATGTCTGTTCTCTTAGATAAACCAATAATAGAAACTGCATCAAGGTGTGGCCTTTTGTTATTAGGCCACAGAGAATTGAAGCTAAAATGATCAAAGCCACTTAGAAATCAGAAGAAACTGCAATCATACCAAAAGAAACAGACATAAGAACAATATTTTTTCAAGTGTGAACACTGGAAAATTCAGATTATTTCAGAAGGTTCAAGACAAAGCAGAAAATGACAGAGGAAAGACACAAAAAACAAAAACAGAAATGGAACCAATAAAAAGAAATAAAATACCGTGGTGTGAAAGGAAGAGTTATCAGTGAGAGCAACTCGAAGAAGCAATAAAAGAAAAGGGAAAAAATAACAAAAACAAAAACCTCAATTGAAAAAAAAAATAGAACCACACCAAATTAAAAGCATTCAATAACAGTGTGACATAGACCTACCCTTTTTATTAGGCAAATCACAATGACAGCAAGATAGAAAGCAAAAAGATTAAGACACTGCATTGATTGATGAGAGCATGAAAGTGGAGCTGAACCGTGAAGAACAGAGAAAAAAATAAAATAAAAAGAAAGAAAGAAAAGAACTAGTTGAATTTTTCTGAGTCAACGCTAAAGTGTTGTGTGTGTTAAAGAGCACTTTACAGCGAAGTGGCAAAACTAGTTGAAGTTGCTGTTTCTCTTCTTCTTCTTCTTTGTTCTTATTGCTGCGCTGTTGGTTCTTCTTGCATGCACTGTTACTATCATATCAATTTATGACTGTGATCGAGTTGACACGATATAACAATAGACGGTGCAGATTGAAAAGACGTGTTCACTATCTTCCGCCATTGTTGCTGGGCCTGCCAATATGGAAGGAAAAAAATAATATTAAATAAAAATAAACGGAAGAAAAGAAAATAGAAAATGAGAAATTCTTTTTTCTTTGCTTATTTGTGCTTCAATGTGTTGAGTCTAAGGTGTAATGATTTGTTTGACGAAATTGGAATGTTAATGTGTGGTGAGTGGCATAGTGCCTAATCAGAGAGGCACCCATTTTTTCTTCTAATGCTTCTTCTTTCTCTTCGGTTTCTTTTCTTTTGATTACTGGTGACACACTTGGATTGTTTCTGGTAAATGAATTAATTAATGTATGCACATGTTTGGTCATCATAAGTTTCATGTTATATATTATTTTATCGGGTAGATTACTAAATTAGTCTCCTACATTTGGACCGTAATCTTCTTTAAAGTTTAAAGTATCCTATTTGAATTTAAAAAAATTTCATTTAGCTTTAATATAGTCTCACTTTAATGTTAAAGTTAAATAATTAACAAAATATCCTACATAATAGCAGTACAAAAACAAAGTCGATAATTTAAAGAATAAGTATAAGTTTCAGAGACACAAAATCAACCATGAATGCATTAATATATTTATTTATCATTTTTTATAATTTAAATGAAATATTTTCTATAAAATTAAGGAGAATGATAAATAAATGTATTGATACATCCACAGTTGATTTTATGCCTCTGGAACTTGTATTTATTCTCCAGATTATCGACGTTGTTCTTGTACTGCCATGTAAGACATTTCATTAATTATTTAACTTTAACCTCACGGTGGAACTAAGTTGAAACTAAATAAAACTTTTTTGGATTTTTTTTTTTGTGACAAATATTTAAATATTAAGAATTAAAATAGAATTATGCCTAAATATAAAGGACTAATTTAATACTTTTCGCTTATTTTTGTCATTATAATAATACTTTTAGTTTTGATATTTATCAATTATTTTTTCTTCCAATTTTGTCTTTGGTAAAATTAAAAATTATAGTGATAGTTTATTGCGTTAATAATGAGATCAAATTTCTCTAAAAATTCATCAAATTTTTTATTTGGACACGTTTGGACATATTTAAATATTATTGTGTCAATATATTTAACTTTATTCTTAAAATGAACTTATAAATGATATATATTATTAATTATTAAAACAAAAAATATTTTAAATATTTTATATAATTAAAAATACTAAAAATAACTGAAAAATTAATTTATATTTTAATATTAATAAAATACCAAAAATCATGTCTCTGTGTCTTATAAAAATTTTAAATTTGTGTATTTTCATATCCCGTATCGTGACATGCCCATGTCCGTAGCTGTGTTAATATTTATGTATCATAGGTTAAGATATTAAGATATAAAATTTATCATAGAATAATAAACTGATAGTAAGTATTGATTAAAATGAAATATTTTAAATAAAAAATAATAAAAATATTTATAAGAAATTAAAACCAAGAAAAATATACTTTTTATGAGAACTACAACTTTATTTAAATATTATTATATATGAAAATAAATCATTTATTTTTAAA
>NC_029778.3:70894196-70907870 GCF_000817695.3 Arachis duranensis | reverse complement strand
AATCTTTTTTTAAAACATTTTTATTACATATATTCATAAAAATATTTTTTTATTTTTAATTCTTAAATATAACAACTCTTAATTAAAGTATAAAATATTTATTATTTAGATTTATTTTACATTTATTATTATTACATGCATTTAATAAATAAAATCTAGATTAACAAATACTAATACACTATTATAAACAACAAAATAAAAAATACATCTCATAATATACTGAAAATTCAAATCTCGTAAATTATTATTATTATTATTATTATTAAATAAAAAGCACTAATGTTCTAAAGACCAGTTCGACTGGCAAATAGGGTTTGGATAGAAGGTAAAACCACTAAATTCAAAAATTAGAGTTAGACCACCAAATTAGGTAGGAATTGATCGGTCTAACCGAATCGTGACTTGGCCGATTTTAAAATTTTGTCAAATACGCTGTGTTTTGCCTTCCTGAAAGGAACCCTAGTCTTCACTTTTCACCCAGACATCCACAAACCCATTCTCGAACCTCCAACCCTCCATTCTCACTTCTCGCTCTCAGTTTCCACGTTTCCAGTCTCCACTTCGAACTTCCGACGCAACCTCCGTCAAGCCACCGCCGCCGTCGCAAGTTTCGTGGAAGTCACTCATCGTCACAAGTTCCTTTCAGCCAGTTTTTCGTTCGCGCAGCCACTTTTCGTCGCGAAGTCAACCAGCGAAACTGCAGCCAGTGCCAGCGCCACTTGCTGTCGCGCAGTGTCTTCCCGCTGGCACCAGCTCTGTTTGACCTTTCAACCCCTTCAGCCACAGTCTTGCCTCTTACCAGCCGCTATCCATGTCGCCGCCAGCTCTGCATTCTTTCTTGTCTTCCACTAACCTTAGGTATAAATCTAATTTGTTTTAATAATAATTGTTGAAGTGTGATTAATTGTTGGTTCTAAACTTTGCTGTTGATTGCTTGAAGCATGAATAATTGTTGTTGATTAATTTTTTAGTGCTGATTGCTTGAAGCATTATTAAATGATTAATTGTTGAAGTTGATTGCTTGAAACATTATTAAATAATTAATTATTGAAGCTGATTGCTTGAAGCATGATTAATTGTTATAGTTTATTGTTGAAACCTTGATAATTGATTAGTTGTTGGGTGTTAAACCTTGCTGTTGAGGCATTGATTAGTTGATTAGTTGTTGAATTATATTGTTATTGGATTGTTGATAACTTTTAGGTATGGATGATAGTATCAGCCAAGAATTACCTAGGAATAATAATGCTGAGAATAATTCGGCTTCGAATGAACCTTCTCTTCCTCTTGGATCTAATGATAGTCAATCACAAACTTCTAATGTTCGGAGCGAAGCTGATCCTGCTTGGAGGAAAATTGTATTACCAATGCTTATTTTGTCTGAGTACATTTGGGGGTGGGAAAATTAATAGAATGAAAAAATATATGGCAAAGATAAGGGGAGATATTAAGAAGTGTTCTAAGGTTCCTTATGACGTAGAAAAATAAATGAAAGGTTTATTGAAAGAGATTCAGAAAAATAAAACTAGTAAAAGGAAAGTAAGTTTTAATGTGAAGGGTAATGATAAGATTGAAGATGCGATTGACGAAGCAATAGTACAAGAAGAAGAACAAACTTGGAGTCAGTTACCAACTAAGCATGTGATTGGAGGCGATCCAGAAAAGAAAGCAAAAACCATTATTCCTCCTATGTTTGCACCAAGATTAATTCCGGGAGGTCAACCAAGTCTGAAAAGTGTGTTTCAAAACAAAGAGGCGCTTCATGAAGTTGATAAGCGAGTAGTTAGATGGCTTTTGGATTGTAGGATTCCTTTCAATGCGGTTATGTCACCATTTTTTCAAAATATGTTGGATGGTGTTGCTGTCATTGGGCCTGGTTATAGAGGTCCTTCTTACGATAAGCTAAGGGTTAACTTATTAGCCGATCTCAAAAGGAAGTATCAAATAGTTGTTGATAGCTATAGATCTGCTTGGAAAGAAACTGGATGTACCCTCAAGGTTAATGGTTGGACAGATCAAAGGCAAAGAACGTTGATTAATTTTTTGGTTTATTGTTCGAAAGGGTTATGC
This sequence comes from Arachis duranensis, assembly GCF_000817695.3. Lineage (NCBI taxonomy): Eukaryota > Viridiplantae > Streptophyta > Magnoliopsida > Fabales > Fabaceae > Arachis > Arachis duranensis. The sequence goes on along the minus strand of NC_029778.3, from coordinate 70,905,800 downwards.
TCTGTGAAATATGTAGATGCTTCAAATGTGGTAAAAAAAATGCTTCAAGCGTGTGTGATTTGTTTTCGGAGGTGATTGAATGGGTTGGACCTGATAATATTGTTCATGTAGTGACTAATAATGCGGCAAATTATGTTGCTACTGGTAGGTTTATTAATGCTTTGAAAGCACGTTAGATTTAATTTTTGGGAATTTTTGTTCTTTTGTTTTTTGTTTTTTACTTTTTAATAAGTGTAATACTCGATTTTTTATATATATTAAAACAAACTAACTTAACACGAAAAAATACAGAGAAGCAACGCTTCATAATTAATTTAATTGGTTTTGCAAAGTAGACAATGACTTTTCTGAACAATGTAAACAATGGGCTCCAAAAGTAGTCCAATAAAGTCAAAACACAATCCACCCCCAAAATTATCCCCCTAAACCCTAATTTTTACAATCCTAATTTTAACCATCCTAAGTTAGGTGAGAAGTTTAGGTTAATTAAGGATTAAGATTTCAGTTCGCTTGACCAAATACAATCCTACCTTGACCTTGACCCCATTACAACTCTCAAAAGACCTCTTGATTTGTGTATTTGTGCATTGAACTTTTGTTGATTGTTAGATGAAGAGCAAGTCTTAGAAATCAAGGTTAGTAGAGAATTGAGAGACTCGAACCTCAAACACCTGAGCGATTAGAGTGTATACACTTCCAGTGAGGGTTCGATGCTTGATTCCTTGTTCCCGGCTTTCATGAGCTATCTTCTTCTTGCAATTCTATTTGTACTTCAGTTTTTTATGATTTGAATTAGTGAAATTCAGTTCACATTTGTTCTTAAAAGATTTATTTACTTTTAACCAAGTAGATAAAAGTATTTTGCATGTAGTTGCATTCATATAAATAGGTTGCATTTCATACATCCTACCATTCCTATTCACTCTTTATAGCTTCTCTTGAGCTTAGCATGATGACATGCTAATGTTTAAGTGTGGAGAGATTTGATGCACCACTATTTCGTGGTACATCTTGTACTTAATTGAGTGGATTCTATCCACTGTTCTCATACTTATTCATGTAAATTGCATGTTTTACATTTTCCTTCCTGATTTTGTGCTATGATTGGAAACATGTTTCTTTGGTCTTAATTTAGCTAATTTTAATCCTCTTTTATTACCATTTGATGCCTTGATATGTGTGTTAAGTGTTTTCAGAGATTATAGGGCAGGAATGGCGTAGAGGATGGAAAGGAAGCATGCAAAAGTGGAAGGAATACAAGAAGTTGAAGGAACTGTAAAGTTGTCAGCCCTGATCTTTTCAGACTCAATCGATCGTAACTTGAGTTACAGAGGTTTAAATGAGGAGGTTTTAGCTGTGTTGGAAAGCTAACATCCGGAGCTTCGCAACGATATATAATTTGCCATAGTTGCCGTGCTGTTAGGTGACGCGCACGCGTGGATCACGCGTACGCGTAGAGACAGAGCCGCGACCTGTACGTATCAGAAATCACCCCCAGTTTTCGGCCTAGAAAACACAGAATAGAAGCTGCAGAGTGAGGGAATAAGATTCATTCAATCATTAACTTTTCATTCATAATTTTTAGGTTTTAAATGTATTTCTTAGAGAGAGAGGCTCTCCCCTCTCTCTAGGTTTTAGGGTTAGGATTTATTCTTCTTCCCAATTTCAAGTTCGATGTTCCTTTAATTTAATTTCTCTTCTACTTTTATTTGTCTTGGTACTCTAGTTTATCTATTTCCCTTATTGATTACTTTATGTTGCTATTTAGTTTATGAACTCCATGTTAGATTTGATTTTCTTATTTAATGCAAATTGAGGTATTTCATATTTATGATTTTAATCTAGGTTTTTACATTCTTAGCTTTGGTTGAGTAATTGGTGACACTTGAGTTATCCAAACTCCTTTGTTGATTAATAATTGGAATTTGCTGGTTGATTTGGATCCCTCTAAAGCCAGTCTTTTCTTAGGAGTTGACTAGGACTTGAGGAATCAAATTGATTAGTCCACTTGACTTTCCTTTATTTAGTAAGGGTTAACTAAGTGGGAGCAATAAATAATTCTCATCACAATTGATAAGGATAACTAAGATGAGATTTTCAGTTCTCATACCTTACAAGGGTTTTCATGATTATTAATTTACTTTCTTGCCAATTTATTTCCTTGTTTCCTATTTCAAAAACCCAAAAAGATGCTTTTCCATAACCAATAATAAATCATACTTCCCTTCAATTCTTTGAGAGACGACCCGAGGTTTGAATACTTCGGTTATAAATTTTATTGGGTTTGCTTTAGTGACAAACAAGTTTTTGTACGAAAGGATTTTTTGTTGATTTAGAAACTATACTTACAACGGGAATTTATTGTGAAATTCTTTACACGCAAAAATCCGTTCGTTAGTCACCCTTACGTTGTAGAGTCAACAGAGTATCGAGTTTCAACCTGGAGCAAGTGGTGGTAAGCCACTGCGTTTACCCAGAGAAACTCGTGTCTCAGATAATTCAAATTCATAAGCCATATGTATAGTTCATTCAAAATTCATCAATGTCTAAGTCATTCTCAATACCCTCATCATTCATCAATCCATATCTCATTTCCAAATTCATTCAAAAATCATATTTCAAAGAAAATCCTCCTCATCTTTCTTTCCATTCCGTTCATCAACAATTCCAATTCAAAACATGATTCTTTCTTTCATAAATAAATTAATCTTAAACCATATAATGTTTAAAACTAAATCTTTTAAAATAATTACTTCAAACAAAAATTCTAATTTTATAAAATTTTGGTAGCATCTCCTCTAAAATTTAGACTCTGCCACCCTTTTCGGATCCCAACCAAACCAAACCAAATGCCTGTCAATCATTCAAAACACTTCTAATAACCATTATCACAACAACAATACTCAACACAAGGAAATTACAAAATCCAGAATTCAATCAACCAATCCTATAAGTCTCAATTTAAACCAACTTCATTCAACAACGTCAATCAATAATTAAGGATTCTCGGTCTTCTCAAACAGTTTCAAACCGAACCATTCCTCAAACCTTGTTCGAACTATTTCCGAAATAGTAAATCATTCTCAATAAGCAAACCGTTTTCAAATATCAAGTCTTTTCCAAGTTTGTTTTAAAATCAAATTCCAATATCAAATCGGGTTCAATATCAAATCAAATTTCAATACTAAATCTTTTCTAAAATCAAACCGTTTCCAAAATTAAACTAAATGCCAATAGTAAATCTCTTCCAATAATTAAAGGAAAACCACTTTAACAACATCAATCAACTAATCAGAATATGCAACTTTCTCAATCGATCAATCTAACAACCGAATTAATAATCTCATTCATCCAAAACAACTCAATTCAATTTATAAGACTTACGAAATCACAAGAAATGTATTTTACGCATTAATATCGATTTATAATAACTCTGGAGAGTAAATCAAGTTTAAGAAATGCGCCCCTACCTCGGAAAGTCGAATCCATAGGAATTAACCGTGATAAATCTGTTTATTTTTAATTCACAACAACGGTGATAACTCCAATGAAATCAAGGTCACTGCATCCATTGGAACAGCAACAACGTTAATTTTGCGGTAATGATGATGGTTGCAGCAGGACAATAATTTTGAATCTAATATGATCAAGGGCAGAAACAGCCCTAGGGCGTCCAAGACAAAGCAAAATCTAAAATTGAATTAAAACAAGAATATGACAACTATAGCAATGACAAAACAGAACGTGCAAATAGATCAAGCCCAAGGGAAAGATCAAACCAGTACCAGGATAATAGAATCAGAACCAGCAACAGCCCCGACGTTGGCTGCCAGCAGCGGCAACGCCTTCACCAATGACTCCAATTGAGACAAACCCCAACAAACAATATAGCCAAGAACATCAAGGGAAAATACAGGGTATTTTACAGAGCAATAAGGGTTCAGAGATGGTGGTTGATAAACTCCAATTTGGTGGTTTATCTTGTGTTGAATTTAGATGATTTTATCACCTTTTCCTACATTTATCCAATGAAATAGCATGGTTTTTGTTATTCTCATTTAATTGTGCTTAAGAGTGAAAACATGTTTTTTAGGTCTTAAAATAGCTAAATTTAATTCACCTTGATTCCATTAGATGCCTTGATATGTTTGTTAAGTGATTTCAGGTTTAGGAGGCAAAGATTGGATCGAGGGAAGGAAGAAAAAGCATGTAGAAATGGAGAACTCATGAAGAAATGAAGGAATCGCAAAGTTGTCAATCCTGACCTCTTCGCACTTAATCAATCATAACTCAAGCTACACAGGTCCAAATGAGACAGTTTTAGTTGCGTTGGAAAGCTAACATCTGGGGCTTCAAAATGATATAAAATTTATCATAGTTGTCTGGCGTTTAGGAAGGCGTACGCGTGATGTACGCGTACGTGTGGGAAGCTACACGTGACTCACTAAAGGCAACTCGTGGCCAGCGATTTCTGAAGCATTTTGCACCCAATCTAACTCATTTCTGATGCTATTTAATCCAATGATTGAAGAGAGATAGACCAATTAGTTAGTTAATGAGTTTTAGTTTAGTTTTCACATGCTTTTAGTTAGTTTCTAGAGAGAGAAGCTCTCTCTTCTCTCTAGAATTAGGATTAGGTTTAGATCTAGATCTACCTCTTCTTCTCTCTTAATTTTCCTTTTTCTTCCTTAATTGTTCTCTTGTAGTTGTAGAATTCCTCTTCTCTTGTAATTCCTTTGTATTGTTAGTTGTAGTTTATGAACTTTCTTTTGTAGATCTACATTTCTTCTTCAATGCAATTGGTAAGTTCTTTGTTGTTTCATAATTGTTTTGCTTTTCTATTATTGATCTCTTGCCATTGTAATTAGATCTCTCTTTAATTCTTGCAATTCATGTTGTTTACTTTTATTGCCTTCTATGTGTTTGATGAAATGTCTCTTCTAGCTATTAGTTAGATTTTGTTCCTCTTGGCTTTGGTTGAGTAATTAGTAACTCTTGAGTTATCTAATTCTTCTGTTGATTGACAATTAGAAGTTGCAAAGCGTCACCTCGTGCCCTGTTTTTCTCTTTTCTTCTTCTTTCTTCTCCTCTCTTTCTCTTTCCTTCTTCTTTCTTTCTACCTTTCCTCTTCTCTCCTCTTCCTTTCTTACTTTATTCTTTTCCCTCTCTAAAAAAAAGAGTTTTTTTCTCTCATCTTTTATTTTCTTTTATTTATTGTATTTGCATACTTTTATTCATTGCATTTTAATTTTGTTTTTTATAGCTTGTTCTTATTTTCTTTTCTAAGTTTCTTATTTTAATAATGGTGTTGAATTCTCTTACTCAATTGTTGAGAATTTCTTGGTTAATCTTGGTGCTTCTTGACTTGTTTGATATTGTTGGGTGATGAAACTTTTAAATTAATGCTCAATCTTGTATGACTCTTATATTCTTTGTGAATTGATATGAACTTGCATGTCTTTCATGACCCACTCTTTCTATTTGAATTTGATGCTTTTGAGTTCTCTTCATGCTTTGACTTTACTCTTGCATCAAGTGTTAGTTAATATGCCTTAGCTTATATTGTTTTCTCACTCACATGTTGTAGCACAATCTTTTGAAGAAGCTCATCAGTTGTTTCAACCCATCCACCTTACTCTTCTTTGCATGCACCGAGGATGGTGCAATCTTCAAGTATGGGGAGATCGTTTGACCGACTTCCATGGGTAACAATCTCCTTTCAGCACCAATTCTTAGTTTTCTTTGTTAGATTAGTTATTACATTGCATGATAGGTTGTATGTTAGTTAGAATTTATACATATTTTTACCACTTCTTTCTTATTAGGACTACTTGGTTATGGTGATGATTTCTTTTCCAAGAAACTGTTTTAGGGCAACCTACCAATTTGAAAAAAAAAATATTTTGTTGAACTTGCTTGAAAGAATGTATTTTGGAACATGGTTTTGATCTAAGAACATAAGCTAGTGAGATTTGAGCCTAATTGTGTGGTTACATCTTATAACCACTTATTTTCCCTTCTTGTGTGCATTGTTCTCTTTCTATCATTGTAATCTTTGATTTGTTTGATTCTTTATGTCCATTATTCCGTGTATTCATGCATTTATATGATTGAGGCCATTGTTTCATTTAGCTCACTTACCCAAATAGCCTTACCTTTTATCAACCTTTGTTAGCCAATTTTGAGCCTATGCTAAACCCAATTGTTCTTAATTTTAGCACATTACAAGCCTTAAGCAAAAAAAATAATAAATGTCCCTTATTTGGATCTTTGATTAGCTTAGGCTAGTGAGAGTGTTTATCATCAAGTTTGGGAGAATTGGGAACATTGGTTGGAATAAAAGGGTGTTTTGTATTTCTATCGAGAATTTAGGGAATTGGTACATGCTCATGTATTAATTATATGTAAAACCATATGCATTGATGCCTTCGTATATGCTTTGTTGTGAAAAATAAAAGAAAAAAATGATAAAGAAAAAGAAAAATATATATATGAAAAAAATAAAAATATAGAAAAAGAGAGAAAAAAAGGAAAAAAAGCAATAAAAGGAGACAAAATACCCCAAAGTAAAGATTAATAAAGATCAATGCATATGTGTGGTAATCAAAAGAAAACGCATGAGTATGTGAAAAAGTGAAGAATGGGTAGTTATGTTAGCACTTAAATAGTATAGGTTGCCATAGGTTAGGTGGAAAGTTTAAGTTGATCAAAGATTCAAATTCTAGTCTACTTAACCATATACAATCCTACCTTGACTCTAGCCCCATTACAACCTATGAAAAGATCTCATGATGAATATATGCATGCATTGAATAATTGTTGATTGTTAGATGAAAACAAATCTTGGAAAGCATGATTAGGGGAGAATTGAGAGAATTGACCCTATACACTTGAGCGACTAAAGTGCAAACACTTCCGGTGAGAGTTCGATGCTCAATTCCTTAATTCCCGGCTTTTATGAGCGTTCTTCTTGCAAGTCTATTTGAACTTCATTTTTATACTTGAATTGGTAGGGTTCATGAATCGTTATATGACCTTAGCCCTACCTGTTTATACATGCTCTTGGAGGATTGATTTATTTTTAACCAAGTAGGTAGAATCATTTTTCATTTAGTTGCATTCATTTAGATAGGATGCATATAGATAGATTGCATTGAATAAATGTTCATACCCCTTTTCTTATCCTTCTTGGTTTAGCATGAGGACATGCTATTGTTTAAGTGTGGGGAGATTTGATAAACCCCAATTTGGTGGTTTATCTTGTGTTGAATTTAGAGGATTTTATCACCTTTTTCCACATTTATTCAATGAAATAGCATGAATTTTGTTATTCTCCTTTAATTGTGCTTAAGAGTGAAAACATGCTTTTTAGGTCTTAAAATAGCTAAATTTAATTTACCTTGATTTCATTAGATACCTTGATATGTTTGTTAAGTGATTTCAGGTTTAGGAGGCAAAGATTGGATCGAGGAAATGAAGAAAAAGCATGCAGAAATGGAGAACTCATGAAGAAATGAAGGAATCGCAAAGTTGTCAATCCTGACCTCTTCGCACTTAATCAATCATAACTCAAGCTACACAGGTCCAAATGAGGCGGTTTTAGTTGCGTTGGAAAGCTAACATCCGGGGCTTCAAAATGATATAAAATTTTCCATACTTGCCTGGAGTTTAAGGACACGTACGCGTGATATACGCGTACACATGGGAAGCTGCACGTGACTCACTAAAGGCAACTCGTGGCCAGTGATTTTTGAAGCATTTTGGACCCAATCCAACTCATTTTTGATGCTATTTAACCCAATGATTGAAGAGGGTTGGACCAATTAGTTAGTTAATGAGTTGTAGTTTAGTTTTCACATGCTTTTAGTTAGTTTCTAGAGAGAGAAGCTCTCTCTTCTCTCTAGAATTAGGATTAGGTTTAGATCTAGATCTACCTCTTCTTCTCTCTTAATTTTCCTTTTTCTTCCTTAATTGTTCTCTTGTAGTTGTAAAATTCCTCTTCTCTTATAATTCCTTTGTATTGTTAGTTGTAGTTTATTGGTAAGTTCTTTGTTGTTTCATAATTATTTTGCTTTTCTATTATTGATCTCTTGCCATTGTAGTTAGATCTCTCTTTAATTCTTGCAATTCATGTTGTTTACTTTTATTACCTTCTATGTGTTTGATGAAATGTCTCTTCTAGCTATTAGTTAGATTTTGTTCCTCTTGCCTTTGGTTGAGTAATTAGTAACTCTTGAGTTATATAATTCTTTTGTTGATTGACAATTAGAAGTTGCTAATTGATTTGAATGTCACTAAAGCTAGCCTTTCATTATGAGTTAGCTAGGGCTTGTGAACAATTCTCATCACAATTGATAAGGATAACTATGATAAGACTTCTAGTTCTCATATCTTACCAAGAGCTTTCTTACTTGCTAGTTTATTTCTTTTGCAATTTGCTTTTCTTGTTTCTTATCTCAAAAACCCCAAACATACCTCATAACCAATAGCAAGAACACTTTATTGCAATTCTTAGGGAGAACGACCCGAGGTTTGAATACTTCGGTTATTAATTTTAGGGGTTTGTACTTGTGACAAACAAATTTTTGTATGAAAGGATTTTAGTTGGTTTAGAAACTATACTTGCAACAAGATCTTATTGTGAAATTCTATATCGACATAAATTCATTCATCAATGGTTCTCATGGCTAGGGCTTAACTGACTCACCATTAATGATGGCAGCGACCGGCGGCGATAGAGGAATGGTCTCTCCTCTGTGCGTCACTCTCTCTCACACGTCTTGTCCTCCTTCTCTGCCACAACATCAACAAAATCTCCTCTCCCCTACTCCGTTCGTCCCAGCTAAGGTGGCGACTTCTTTCAAAGGCGGCAGCGGTGGTGCTCAGCATTGGCGGCGACGATTCCAGCACGGCGACAAGACACGGACGACGGGCTTGCAGTGAGCGCGACGGGCTCCTGCTCCCTTCCTCATCGTAGCGCTTCCTTCCTCTCTGAACCGTCTCGATGGCAGCACAGCAGCCCGACGGTGGCGGCGGCATGGCGGCACGATGACTTGGTGGCAGCGATGGCAACCGGCACAAGGAGCGGCACATCTCGGTGACCCTCCTTCCTCTCCTCTTCCTCTGTCCCAGCCTCTGCTTTCTCGGATCTCACTCTCCCTTCCCTGCTTCCCCTGTTTCCATTTCCCTTCCCTTTTTCTTTCTTTGGTTGTTTCTTTTCTGAATTAGGTTAAGCGTTAGATTTGTTTTGTTTGTGTATTAAGGAGAAACCAAGAGGAATGATGGTAGGGTTAGGGGAACAAGGGTGAGTGGCGGTGAGTGTGAGTGCGGGTAGGGGTTAGGGTGAAATTATGATTAGAGTTAAATTTGGGGATATTTGGGTTAATCAAATTCTGATAATTTTAATAAAATTGGGGTATAGAATATTAATTTGAAATCTTATTTAATTCTTTAAAATTATAGTTAAAAAATATTACTTTATTATCAATTGCTAATTAGATTTTGATCAAGTATTCTAATTTAAAATTAGAGATAATATAATTTATTTTCTTTGTTTATAAAATTAAAGTATTAAATTCTAAAATCTTTATTATTTAACTAAATTTTATAAAATTTTTATTCTTTTGCAACTGTTAAGCTATATATCTTAAATATAGAAAATTATTCAATAATTATAAAATTAGGTAAAATTTTAATTTAATTGTCAAAACTTGATTTAATTACTTTTAATAAAATAATTTCTAAAAATAAAGTCTTTAATGAATAAATAAATTAAAATTAACTCATAATGATATTTTTCAAAAATTATGGGTCTTACAGTTGGGCTTATCTCTGATCGTCACGACTCTATTACCTCAGCAATAGCTCGTAGTAATGGATCGTGAGAACCTCCAAGAACTATCCTAATGTTTTGTCTTAGGCACATAGCATCCAACTTTTTGAGAAATTTCAAGGCACCGTATTTACAGAAGTTGATAGTCAATATGGGTACGTAAATTATTGTGAAACTACGGCGTATTTGTTTTTACAAGACATATAGAATCCATCTTATTGATTTTGTTTTCTTGGTTATTTACAGGCTATTGTAGGACTGTGCGTGAATTTAATGTGTAGTATGCAAGATTGCGTGAACGTGGTGAGGCTTACACGCGATGGCTTGATCGAATCCCACGACAGTAATTTGCTCTGGCATTTGATAATGGATACCATTGGAGTCATATGACCACAAACCTAGTGGAGTGCATCAACGGAGTACTGAAGGGAGCGCAAAATCTTCCTATCACGTCACTTGTGAAGGCAACTTTTTACAGACTAAATGAGTTGTTTACTAAGAAGGCTGAGGCTGACGTTCGAAGGAATGCAGGACATGTATTTTCTGAATATGCTACCAACAAATAGCAATCAAATTAGCAAGCAGCGGAAAACATCCAGGTTAACCTATTTGACAGACAAAATGAGATCTTTGAGGTACGTGAGATGCCCAGTGGTATCGAGTATGCGGTGAATCTTCGTCAACGGTATTGTGATTGTGGTGAGTTTCTGACAGATTGAATCCCTTATCGCCATGTCTTTGCGTGTTGTGCGAACCAATGACTTAATTGGCAACAATACGTTCATGAGGTATGCAGGATGGATGAGATAAAAAGATGTCTAGAGCACGGTTTAAGCTATTAGAAAATCCAACAACGTAGCCGGTGTATCAAGTACTAAGACATATACCTAATTCGTACTTATAGTGGGTTTCCAAAGGGCGTTCCAAAATAACCCGCTTCTTGAATGAAATGGATATGCGTGATATGCGTGGTCCTAGACGTCGCAGGCTTTGTGGAGGCGAAGGCCACAGTCAAAGTAGATGCCCTCATTGTGCAGGGCCTAGTGCTGGTGAATCTGCACCTATGTCTTAGTGCATTTGGTTTTTCCTTCATTAGGAATTGGACTTAAATACTACATCAATTGTATTAAATACTACTTTATGAAATCCCTGTATACTCGAATCTAATGTGAATTTATAAAAATTCATAACAATTACAATAGCAGTCTTAAATTAATAGATAAATAATAATTATTTGCTAAATGTCTTTTTCACAAATTTAGTACATTTTTTAACTGCCTTCTTAATTGTGGAAAGGGTATATCTACTTGCACTTCTACGTGTTAGGTTGATGAGCGGATAATTTATACGCTTTTTGGCATTGTTTTTATATAGTTTTTAGTAAGTTTAAGTTACTTTTAGGGATGTTTTCATTAGTTTTTATGTTAAATTCACATTTCTGGACTTTACTATGAGTTTGTGTGTTTTTCTGTGATTTCAGGTAAATTCTGGCTGAAATTGAGGGACTTGAGCAAAACTCTGAAGAAGGCTGACAAAATGACTGCTGATGCTGTTGGAATCTGACCTCCCTGCACTCGAAATGGATTTTCTGGAGCTACAGAACTCCAAATGGCGCGCTCTCAACGGCGTTGGAAAGTAGACATCTAGAGCTTTCCAGCAATATATAATAGTCCATACTTTATTCGGATATTGACGACGTAACTTGGCGTTGAACGCCAAGTACATGCTGCTGTCTGGAGTTAAACGCCAGAAAAACGTCATGATCCGGAGTT
>NC_029778.3:70892809-70894029 GCF_000817695.3 Arachis duranensis | reverse complement strand
CTCTTAGATTTCTTAATCAGAATCTTCGTGGTATAAGCTAGAATTGATGGCGGCATTCATGAGAATCCGGAAAGTCTAAACCTTTTCTGTGGTATTCCAAGTAGGATTCATGGATTGAATGACTGTGACGAGCTTTAAACTCGCGATTTTTGGGCGTGATGACAAGCGCAAAAGAATCAAGGGATTCTATTCCAACCTGATTGAGAACCGACAGATGATTAGCCGTGCTGTGACAGAGCATAGGAACGTTTTCACTGAGAGGATGGGATGTAGCCATTGACAACGGTGATGCCCTACATACAGCTTGCCATGGAAAGGAGTAAGAAGGATTGAGTCAAAGCAGTGGGAGAGCAGGCGTCCTTGAGCCATACAGTATCTTCATTCGCTTATCTGAAATTCCCACCAATGAAGCTGCATGAGTACTCTATCCCTTTTATTATTTATTTTCTTATTTCTATTTTCGAAAACCCATAAACCAATTTAATCTGCCTAACTGAGATTTACAAGGTGATCATAGCTTGCTTCATACCAACAATCTCTGTGGGATCGACCCTTACTCACGTAAGGTTTATTACTTAGACGACCCAGTACACTTGCTGGTTAGTTGAACGGAGTTGTGAGCTTCTCTAACAGTGCCTGAAATTCTTTTATCACAATTTCGTCCACCATAGGTCAATCCTAAGATTATACCATTTACCATGAATATTTGGAATATCCGTTCTATCCGCACCTTCCACATCACCTATATGACATCAAAAATCACAATAATAAATATATCACAAGAAAATACTAATATACCACAATAATAAATACAATAATATATTATTACCTGCATCGTCATCACCATCGTTGTCACCGTCACTATCATCTTCGCCATCATTATTATCCTCTGCCATCATTATCATCCTCCGCCATTGGTGCCTGCACCTGAGGAAAATCAGCAACATTACTAAATATATTCACTATAAATATATTCAAATTCAAAGTTAGATATATAATTAAATTCGAAACATGTTTAATTTATATCTAAATTCAAATTATAAATATATATTTACTCAATTTTAAATAAATACCGAAACCAAAATGTTATTAAAGACATTTTTTGGACTGTATTTAATTTCAAAAAATATTTAATTTTAAATTATAAATATGTATTTTTATATATTTAAATTTTATTTAAATTTAAATTTAAATATTTAATTAAAACTAAAATATATTTA
>NC_029778.3:70866125-70892759 GCF_000817695.3 Arachis duranensis | reverse complement strand
TTTTTAAAATATAAATTAAAATCACAATTATATTTTATTTTTAGATTTAAATAGCCTAAATAAAAAATTATATTTAAATTTAAAATATATTTAATACTAATCACTAATTAACATCATCATCATTCATCTAAATATATAATAAAGGTATAATTTTTATTTATGTATTTTTTTTAACTACTAATAAATAAATACTATTTAATTTAAATAACAACTATACATATTATTATCACATTATTTCGATTTCAGACTAAAAAAAAATACACGATTAATCTACTAATTATATTAGTAATATTAAAATAACTTGTTAACTTTTGAAAAAACAAAAAAGCTTAGCAAATGAATACAGAAGTTTGTGTAGGAGGAACTATGAAAGGATGGAACCAAGGATACATTGAAGAGTAAAAAGAAAAAAAATTGAGTGTGTAAAATTGTGGTTGTGTCTCTGAAAGTGTATACAGATTAGAAAAGTTGTATGCAAATTAGATAGACAGTAATCATTTATCTTATTCACAGGCTTGCTAGAATTTGACGCGTGTCAACCATACACGCAATACGAATTTTTCTAATATCTTCGTATTGCTAAAATAAGCACTTTGCGTATTGTGCTTTTCGAAAAACACGCCCCAGATACTGTTAAACACCATTTTTTCTAATATCTTCGTAAATCTCACTTTCTTCATCCATAATGAAATAAAAAATTCCTGCTTTTCACGGTATAACTTGTTCTCAAAATTATAACTTTTTCTTTTTTTTTTATTTATATAACTTTTACAACAAGAAAAAGTTATATTTTTTGGTTCCAGGACTGATACCAATGACTGATTTTTGGCGGTCGAACATCCAGTTATCTGTTATACGATTCGCCATAAAGTGTTCCACATTAATACAAGAGTGAGGAATCAAACTCTTAGTGAGGTCAACAAAATTAAACTTACAATATGATATCACTAGCATAGTACAATTTCAATAAAGAAATTACACAACACATACAGAAAGTATTAGAAGTGAGAATCGGAATATAATTTCAGTAGAGATCAGTAAAATACATCATATATATATATTAATAAATTAACATTAAGGTTGTAATTTATTAGATAAAGTTATTCAGATATGCAATGCACACATACATCACATACCTTCTTATATACTTGATTATGAGTCAACAAGTCGATTTTAGCCACTCAATTAATAATTACCGGTAACAAATCTCTACCCTACTCTGTCCATGAAGATGAATATGAATGCATCGGCAAACAATTTCGTCCAAGTTTTTATATAACATTAGAAGAAAGTCTATTTATTTAAGTAATAGATTTTCTCGGGATGTTCCTTCAATAATCTCCTACTAGTGATAAGGTTGAAAACTTCACAAAGAGTCAGTTTTTCCGAATTACAAACTTGCATCCCATCTCCATAGCCATGAGCAACTCTCTTCAGATAGCCCAAATTTCAATCTGTAAAACACTGTGAACAGGCACTTTATTGGATTCATCGGGAATACTAGTCCCTTCTTCCTTTCTTTGTTGCTGAATTGAAAAATGACTTAATCAGCTAATACTAATTATTGAATTATTGTTTTTTATTTTATTTCTCACAGTATCTCTAGTTATAAACAAGGTAAATTCGAATCCCTAATGTTTATCTAATTGAATGAGTTAGTCCATTATTCAACTGATTCAAATTATTTTAATTATTGTGTATTTTACCACAATATTTTGGAGGAACTAAAATAAATGAAAACATTACAAAAGATGTAAAATTTAGTCAAGGATAAATAATCATCATGAACGTTCTGTGTGTCGTCACTGTGATTCATATACAACAGTCAAACTTATGTCGTAAAATACTACACACCCAAAATTATGGTTACAAGTTACAACTTACAACACTATCCTATCTTCCAATGCTTACAAACTCACACTACATTCAAAAATCAAAACTATAAATCCCATCTGAGCTTTGCATTGCGCATTGATTTACCTAACTTTATGAGAATTAACAAAATGATAATAATTCCCATTACTATAGTTTGTGATCGAATTATATTTGTTCCCCTTCTTCCTCATCACATACTCAAGCGCTTTCCACCACCACTTTCTCCTTCTACCATGTGTCACGTGACTAGTCACGTGCTGCAATGACCTACTCCTCTTCACCAACCCCCTCACCTCCGGTGCCTTGTACGTCCGAATCAACGGCCACTTTATCCCATCAAAAAACGGGTGCCGTTTAATATCCGTTGCACCTCTGGCGCACCCTAGCCTCCTCCTCGGATCCTTCACCAAAAGCTTCTCAATCAAATCCCTAGCTTCACTTATCCCTTCCTCCAATTCCTCTCTCTCATTAATGTAAAATCTCACGTCCCTGCTGGATGCTATATTGCGCAGCGTACTCTCTTTACTATACCCCTTAAACGGCGTCGTACCATACAAAAGTTCATAGATGAAAATCCCAAAAGCCCACCAATCCACGCCGTTACCATGACCGTTACCAGAAACAAGCTCTGGAGCGAGATACTCGTGGGTCCCAACACACGATCGTGAAAACGCCGTTGTTGGTTCCGCAACAAACTCCGCCACCACGTGCTCCGTAAATCGAGATTTGTTGCTAATGTTGTTATAACAGAAACAACGGTTTCTTGAGTTTGTTGTTAGTCTCGGGGAATGTGACCTACGCTCGAAAACAGGTGCCACGTCAGCTTTAAAGCAGAGATCGAAATCCGAGAGCATGACGTGACCGTCCTCGCGTAACAGAACGTTCTCTGGTTTGAGATCTCTGTAAACTATTCCTAGCGCATGGAGGTACTCGAGCGCGACGAGAACCTCCGCTGCGAAGAATCGGACCGCCCGGATAGAGAGCCGGTTGCCGGGCTGTTTGCGGAGGAGGGAATGGAGGTCTCCATTGGGGCAATAGTCGATGAGGAGGCAAGTGTAGTGAGAAGCATCGATGCGCGCGTAGAGCGTGGGAAGGAAAGGGTGGTCTAGCGCGTGGAGGATTTCTGCCTCGGTTTCTACGTGGGAGAGTTTCTTGGCGTTTAGGAGGTCTTTGTCAACGACCTTGAGGGCGAAGGTGGCGCCGCCATGGTGATCGTCACGGAGGCGGCAGAGGAAGACGCGGCCAAGGTTTCCGGTGCCGAGATGGCCGAGGATCTTGAGATGTCGGAGGTGGAGGCGGCCGTCGGAGGAGAGGGCGGTAGCAGCGCGGATTGCGGACCAGTGTGGGTCGGAGCTGCGGTGGGGACGGCGGAGGACGGTGGCAGATGAGGTTGTAGCGGAGGCGGATGCCGCGGAGAGACGGTCGTTGAAGCTGAAGCTGAGGGTGAGACTGCTGGTGCGTGTTAGGGAGGTGCGGGCGGAGGAGGAGGCGGTGGTGAAGGTACGGTCAGTGGTGGTGCTTGTAAAACTAAGATCAAGATCTGTATCAGGCGGGAACAAGAACGTGTCCTCTACCATCATATTGAATGAACGAACAATTATGGAACCTTAATGCTGTTAATGTTTTGTTCTGTTTGTGTTTGTGAATGATGAGAGTGAGTTTTTTAACGTTGTTGTTTGAGGGTGATGTGTGTATATAAACTATAAAGGAGAGAGAGAGAAGGTGGGAGTGAAGATTCATAATTCATAAATCATAAAGTTGACCCAAATGAAGGGAGAGACTAGAGAGGGACACAAGCATATGGAGAGTCGACAATGCAGAGGTTAGGTTAGGTTGACCCACTGGGTGTTTACATTTTACTAATATTTTTAATGAATAATGTTACGAAAATAATATTTTTAAATTATCTTATTTAATTTGATATTTAAAATTTTATGTATATAATATTTAAAATTATATATTTATTATATGTAATATTAAATATTTATTTTTAAAAATAATTAAATATAAAATAAAATAAAATAATTTTTAATTAATTTAAATTGATTTTTATTGTTTTCTAAATATTTTGTATTTTAATAATGTCCTGACTTCTAATGATTCATTTGGGTGGCAGTACTAGTATTATTTTAGTAACAATTATGATAAGTTTCCATTATTATTTATTGTTATCATTATGGACAGGGATTGGGAGTCTACTCTTTAATTATTGCATTTTTCTGTATGTTTTATTTTTGGTTCACAATCCCATCTCTATATACAAGTAATTAATTTTTTGACGAACTAAAAGGTTAAGTGAATTTGAATTTAATACTATGAACGTCACTAAAGTTAAAATATGTCTTCAAAGTTCAAACACTAAATATTTTCAAAATAATTACAGATTGTATGTCTTAAAAAGCATTCGCAATAGTAGAAATAAATTTAAACTTAGCATTTTGGTTGTGTGATATATTTTAATTACATCAATTTTACTGTGTTTATGAGTTAGTATCTAAATTATCTTTAATTTATTTNATTTTTAAATTATTTATTTTTATTCTTTTATACTTTCATAACAATTACCTTTTAATTATTTATAATATGTATTAAGTTTCTTTGACATATCAATTAACTCTTGAATAATAGTGCAAGACTTGGTGTGGTTAGTATATGTCTATTTTTCTTATAAGTAGCTTTGGCAACCGAAAAGAAAAAGATAATTCATGATCAAGTATAGGTTCATAAAGTTATTAAGACCGTTCAAATACTCTTCGTTCATAAATATATGTCTGCATATTTATTTGTTTAGATAAATGCAGTAGTGATGGGTCGGTTGATTGGGGGATTGAATGAGAGAGAGAGAGAAAGAGAAGAGGGGCGGGGGGTATTTTAATGGAGTAGTAAATAATGAATCAGGAAGATGTGCAAAGTATACAGATATAGGGGCTAGGTTGGCTGTGTCGCTTTACAGGAGCACAATTTATTACTATCATAATGAAACTTAAATCTAGACTAGAGTTACTACTAGCCAAGTAGCTAGACACTAATCTTTATTATGACCTTAGAAATGGATAAGCTTCCTGAATCTCATTATTAAAGATAGGGTTTTGCTAGGCTAATTTTTTTTGTTGTTGTAAAACTTTTCACGTATTACAGAAAATATTATATAAATTTGTTGTAATTTATTGATATGGAATTGAATAGATTTAAAATAAATCGCGAGTGGCGATTTGAGTAAGCAACAAAAAATATATAAAATGGGACTATCGATATGAAAAAAATAATAAAATTTTTTCTCAAAGAAAATAAAAGTCACGATTTACTTGTAATATGTGACAAATAAAATTGATAATGCCAAATTTTTTTTTCACAATTTGAAAATTTTTTTAAACTTGTAAATGATAATAACAATTTGTGTATTTTTTCTATGTATAAAGAGTATTCGTAAATGTAATCTCCTACAAGTGTTTATATTTTCATCTATTGCTTCTACTCTTTTGTTCTTCTTTTTGCTTCTCTTTTTTTTGGTTTTCTGTGTATATATAGTTTTCATCTCCTGCAAGTGTCCATTTTTTCTCTTATTGCTTCTACTTTTCTATTCATTCTTTTGTTTCTTTTTTCTTGGTTCATTATGTGTGGTTGTTTATTTCTTTTATCATTCATCTCAGTTATTTTATTCCTTTTTATTATTATAATATTTAAATTATTTGTTTTATTTATTAAAAAATAATTTTAATTTTTAATCCAAAATAAATAGTAATATTAATTAAAAATTTATTATAATGGTTAAATTTTATCAAAAACACCTGAAGATGTGATATTTATGCATAATAATCTATATACACGTGTTCTTTTTTTTATAGTTTTTTTTGAGGAGTTTAAGAGTTATATTTGTCAAAATATAGAGTCTCATGTGCCAAAAAGGGTGACAAGCATTTTATATAGACGACCTATATTAGTATTCGGTGGATTCGTCAAATTTCAAGTGATGTATATCATAAATGACGTAAGTTTATAAGAGATGTTCTCAATCTAATATGAAGCTTAATCACAAATGTCAGTCATTGAGCTGTTTGTGGAGTTCGAACAGTTACCTAATACTATTGAAGAACCTCATCTGGATTTTGACTGGCAAAGTTATAACAGTAAAAGCAAAGAGGAATATGAAGGCAATTACAATTTTGTTGATCAATGCAGATGAGGAATAAACAGAATGCACCATTGAGTCAGATGTGGAGGATGTGGCTACTAGCAAGTGAGCATCAATTCAGAGAGCCATCTTTCATGTGTGCTTTGGATCTCGATGCAATGAATGAACCAGAGTTTCCAGAGTATGCGAATGCAGGTGTGTAGTTGTGAGCATGATATTTTAATTAGTAAGTTACATGTTAAATTTGTTGATTAATATTTTGCACTGTGTAAATATGTTTTGCGGTGTTATTGCAGATCCAACTGTGGTCACAGATAGTGAGTTTGTCATTTGAATGGAATTTAATTCTAGAGAAGCTGTGATAAAGACAGTAAAAAATTATACAATTCACAGAGGTGTTGATTATCAGATTTATGAGTTTGAACCAATGACATTTTACGTAAAATATGTGTAACATGGGGCCAGCTGTGACTGGCTTATCAGGGTAAGCATGATGCGAAGAAAATATTGTTGGGAGATTAGACAATACAATGGCAGCCATACCTGTACAAGAGAAACTATTTCTCAAGACCATTTAAAGTTGGACTCGAACACGATTGCAGAAGTGATTAGGCCATTGGTAGTGGCTGACCCATCCATAAAGGTGCGATCTGTGATAGCAAATATCTAATCAAAGTTCAACTATACGATTAGCTAGTGCAGGGCATGGTTGGCTAAGCAGAACGCAGTGAAAAATATTTTTGGTGGTTGAGAAGCCTCTTATGAAGCGTTGCCGACATGGTTTGAAGCAATGGTTACGAAAGAGCCATCAGCAACTGTCGATTATGAAACGTTACCTTATTACCATGGGGATGAGTTGGCTCAAGATGTTAGGGTTCTAAATCGAGTTTTCTGGAGCTTCTACCCATGCATTAGAGCATTCAAACACTGCAAGCCGATTGTACAAGTAGATGGCACACACTTGTATGGAAAATATAAAGGAGCATTGTTGGTTTTAGTTTTACAGGATAACAACAATATTGTGCTTATTGCCTTTGTCATTATAGAAGGTGAGACGTCAGATACATGGTTCTTTTTCCTTTGCCATTTGCAAACACATGTAGTAACAAGGGATGGAGTGAGCTTTATCTCTGATTGACATGACTATATTAGCTCATTCGTTGCTCGTTGTAACGGAGCATGGGAGCCTCTGAGGGTGATACACATATTTTGCATTAGGCACATAGCATCCAACTTTTTAAGGCACCGTTCATGCAAAAGCTTGTGGTGAATATAGGTAATTAACTGTAGTGTTCTATTTAATATTATATGAATCACATGAATCACTTTTCAGATAGGATAATTAATGTGTGTTTATCTTGAATCTTTTTTCCCAAGTTATTCTAAGACAAGGGATGAATATGAAATGCGGAACGAATGGTTGCGTACTCGGGGTAAGGCTTACACTCGGTGGTTAGATTAGATTCCTTGCCAGCAGCATGACTTGGCATATGATGGTGGGTATCGATGGGGTCATATAACGACAAACCTAGTTTAATGTATCAATAGAGTGTTGAAGGGGCAAGGGGGGCACGCAATCTTCCTGTTACAATACTTGTGAAGGTGACTTTTTACAGATTGAATGAGCTATTCACAAGGAAGAGGGCTAAAGCTGAGTCTCGCGTTAGAGCTGGACACTTATTCTCTGAGTCAGTTACTGAAAAGATTCAGAAAAATCTTATCGCTGTTGGAAACATTATGGTGAGTTGCTTTGATAGACAAAATGAGGTATTCAAAGTGCGAGAGATGTCTAGTGGGGTTGAGTATGCAGTCGACCTACATCGTAGACACTGTGACTGTGGTGAATTTAAAATAGATCATTTTTTATGTCGTCATGTCTTTGCCTGTTGTGCAAACTAACGTCTTCAGTGGCAAGTATATGTAAACGAGATCTATCGGATGGATGAGATTCGAAAGGTGTATAGAGCGAGGTTTAGGCCGTTGGGCAATCCGACAACGTGGCCTGTGTATGGAGGACCAAGGATGATATCTAATTCAAATCTTAAGAGAGTCACTAAAGGCCGTCTCAAATAAACTCATTTCTTGAATGAGATGGACACACGATCAATGCGAGGTTCACGACGTTGTAGGCTTTGCGAAGGTGAGGGTCATAGTCATAATAGATGCCCCCATGGTGCCAAACCTAGTTCATACGACTGAGCAACACCGTAATAGTGTATTATATGAGACACTTAGTTTGTAATTTACAGAAACAATTGAAGATTATTTTTATTAATGATCGTTATTATCTAAAGTATATGTTATTTCTATTCAAGTTAATTTGGCATAGAGTGGGAAAAAAGAATAAATATTTAAGGCAACATATAATAATTATCAATTCAACATAGTTATTACTTAGTACAAAGATAGGACTTTTTTCTAAAGTCTTACAATTTGTAATCAAATTACCATTCATACTTGCTAAATTTTTTCTTAATAGTATTCACCACTTTTTTGTATTTATTAGACATAGGCTTCTTAATTGTTGATTGAGTATATCTATTTTGGCTTCAATGTGGTGGAGCTATTCTCAAATTATAGCATTTTTTCAATTCTTCAATGGTCTGCCAACAAATACACCATATTTATTCTAATTGACATAATAGGACTATAACAATTTTTTTAAAATTAAGAACAATGCAACAATAGTTAAGCAACATAATTAAGGTTAAAAGTAACATAATTAAGCATAAACTATAAATATGATGTGATTAACAAAATAGAAATAAGACCATTATCAACGGTAACAAAGGCTACAATATCATGCAACAATAACTATAATTGAATTACCTTCGGTTCTAGCCTGCAGTTGCATGTCGTCATCATCAGCCTCGTCACCATCATCATCATCCATCTCGTTTTCCTCATCATCTTCGTCACTAGAGTCCATCTTATCATGGTATGCACCAAATTTGTGAGAGACAACTTGGTTTTCTTCATCTGTCTCCTAAATTGATGAATCAATGAGGTTAAGATCGATTTTTGGACTATATGCACTAGTTCCAGAGTTGTACTCATGACCAATACCTTGACTCCATTCACTCCTACTGGAATCAAGTGACATTCTAGCTGCTGAATGAAATGAACCGGATGGACCATATACTCGTGCATCAAAAGACAATCTACCAGACACCACCCGAAGTGCTTGTTGCACCAGGTGAGCTAGATCCTCCTGCTGGCATGGAGGGCGTTGGGTTGGGTTCATCATATTTGACATCTGTGACGTACCTTGGTCTTGCGTGAACCCAACAATCTGATCCCAACAAGCAGTTTCTGCCATTGCCTCTGTCAACACCAGAGTGTTATGACTATGTGCTACCTCAAATGACGGGACATACAGATATTGTGTACACATGTTTAGCAACTCGTTTGTTGATCAGTTGGAGACCATCCTGCCTCAGTTTCCTATAATTATGGTGACAAAGGACGTGCCTGTGGTGGTGGTGGTGGCAGCGGTAGTAGTGATGTTGGCAATGGTGGTGATGGCAAACGTGATGATGGTGGTTGTGGCAGAGAAAATTAAGCGGACAATTGTAAATGATCGACATATTGTCGATGGTGCCAATCAATGTACTCATGTGATGGCTCAAAATTTTCACCAAACTCAGTACCAAGCACATTATTCCATTGTCTGTTTTGCCACAAGTTAATCCATTCACTCTACTAGTTGGCCCGGTTCAAATTTTTTGAACCCATCAACAACTTGTTGTGTGCATCTCCGAGAATCTCCCAAATTGTCGCTTAACCCTGTTAGTTGGACACCACTCAATGCACTCAAAGAAAATAAGAGGAGACGGTGACAACCAAAAGCGTGGATCCTTATAGATATCATGTAGCACAAAATCAGGGCCTAGAATCCACGGACTATATAAGTTCCACACAAACCGCGACAACATGAATTATGCATTTTGGTAAACATCATGATAATAAAAATAATCACTAATAATATTAACAACACGAGGAATTCAAATAAGCGTTAATTTACATACGTTATCATTCTGCATATTATCAAGCATATGCCTGACATGTGTAGGTGTCAAGCGTTTATACTCCATCAAAAGACAATCATACTCATTCTACATGTGATATTAAAATATTACATTAATAAAATACATAAAAATTATTTAATTACATAACATTAATATAAATTTGAAACTTTATAATATTTAACAAAAGCTCTTACCAATAAGCTAACAAAAATGTCGGTGGACGACGAATTAGTGCAAGAAAAGGCATTCGCTCCCAAGCCCATACGTGCAGCAGTGTTAACGGCCCATCCAAATCTTTGCAATCGTATTGCGTAGCCTTACACAGAGATCTGTACAAATGGGCAAGACAGGTCAATCCTCAACTGTATGTCCTAATTTTAGGAATATCACGGAATAAAGGAAGAAATTTTCAATACACTACTACACCAGACTTGTCAGGAAATAATGTCATACCAAACAACGACATGATGTGGCACCTGATATAGCACTCCATAGCCTCATAATCAGTTAACATTATATCATGTTTAATTTTACGCAACCACGTTTGCTTCATAAAGCTACTTCTATAATCACTCGCTGTGGGTGCAACTCCAAAGTTCAACAAGCATTCTTGTTGCATGAATTCGTTATCGCTGACGGTTGGTCCTGTAACTAGTAGACCATTTTTTTAAATTCCGAGAATCAATACTACATCTTTTAAAGTGAGAGTACATTCACCTATGAAAAGATGAAATATATGAGTAACCGGATTCCACCTTTCTACTAAAGTATTGATTAGGCCATTTGTCCTGCAATTTTTCGAATTTGAGACACATTATAAAAGCCAGCAACTCTTAAATAGAGTTGCACTCTTCGATCGTATGGCACTGGAACATATAAGTGTCTCAATCCGATTACTCTAAAACCTTAAAAAACATAATAATAATAATAATAATAATAATAATAATAATAATAATAATAATAATAATACCGTGAACCTTCTTTATTTTAATCAATATTAATAACAATAATAATCACAACAACAATACTAATAATAATAAAATAATAATAATAATAATATTATAAACATATACAATCAGGTAATAAAAGTAACAATAATAAAATGTTAATTACAATAACAAATTAACAACTCTATCAAAAAGTACCAGTTGAATAATAATAATAATAATGTCGGTAATAACAAAATATTAACAACAACACTTAATTAATAATGACACTAATTATAATAAATAGTCATCCTTATAGCAGTATTTTTATAATAATAAAATATTAATATTATAAAAAAATAACAATAACACTAACAGTAACAAAATATGAGAGAAACGACGACGATAATAATAATAATAACTAGGATGACCAACAATATGTTAAAATAAAATATACACAACACCCACTGACCTATAGGTTTCAAAATTCAAACTATGTCTTTAACTAATTAGCAGATAAGTTTAGTTTAATACACTAGAAATTATTATTATAAGTAACATGTAAACTATACTAATAATAAATAAATAGATTAAATCATATATAATTAATATTAATGTTACAAATAATTTTTTGGCATAAAAAAAATACTTACATATATAAAATATCAAAATATTTCACAATATACTTATTTATTAAAATTTTTTTATCATTAAAAAATAAAACTAGAGAACAAGAATACTTCACATTACAGAAAAATATAGAAGAAGGAGATGTACTGCGTTTCATGATGTGTAAATAATTTGTGCATAACGAATGAAAGTATAACGAATGAAAGTGTGAGTGAGAGACTGAAAAAGTGGGGTGAGAGAGAGAGTTACAGACTACACTAAGAGCATCTCTAATGGGGAGCCCAGTTACTATATAGTCAGAGAAAAGAAGGAATTAGAGCGTTGGAGTAGAGCTAAAGTGAGTTCCCTCACTGTTTTCAAGAAGAGGGAGTCCCTCTGAATGAGAACTCCCATTGCTCAATCAAAACTTGCCAAATGGCATGTTAGTAAAAAATAAATAATTGTATAAAATGTTAATTAATTTAATAATAATTATAATAATTAATTATATTAAATATTGATATACTTCTTTGTATTAAGTAATTTTATAAAATTTAATTAATAATTTATATTAATTATTTAACTAATAATTAATTAAGTAATTAAATTATAATTAATTTATTAATAATTATAATAATTAATTAGTGAATTATTTAACTAATATTGAAGGAGGACTTGATTAAACACATATGGCAATTTTATAATGTTTGTCGTTAACTTTAGAGTTTAATTATGTTTTTCTTTGTATTAAGTAATTTTACAAATTAGTTTAACCCCGAATTATCTATTGTGTATTATTGTTATATATGAATTTATTTCATATTAATATCTTTTAATAGTGAATTATTTTTAAATTTAAATATTTAAATTACATTATTAAAAAAATTAATTACATTAATTTCAAGTATTTTAATTAATTAATTAAGTGGGACCACAATAGAGACTAAAGTTAGTTCTTTCTAATGGAGAAGAGAGAGATATTTTGAGTTTTTATTTATTGTTGATAGGGACTAAAGTTAGTTCCTTCTAATGGAGAAGAGAGAGATGCTTTGAGTTCCTATTTACTATTTATGACGCAAAAGCTGATGTGGAGTTACTTTTTATGACAGGTGGGCCATAAACAGGAATTGGGATGAGTTTCCTACTGGAGTTGTTCTACAACTCCAATGGTTATATTTTGGAGTCTCTATTACTGTGGCATGTCAGAGAAAAAGGGAATCAGCCGTTGGAGTAAGATGAGAAGGAGGTCTTTCTCTTGGATCGAGAACAGAGAGTCCTTCTAAATAAGGACTCTTGTTGTCCAATAATAACTTGTCACTTGACAAGTTATTTAAAAAATAAATAATTATATAAAATTTTAATTAATTAAATAATTATATTAAATAATTAAATAATAATTAATTCAGTAATAATTATAATAATTAATTAAATTAAATAATTAAATTTTTATTTAATTAATAATTTATATTAATTATTTATATCAAAAATAATATTAAATATTATTTATATTTATATTATTATATTAAATTAGCCGTTGCAAAACTAGCCGTTGTAAAAATAGCCGTTAGAAACTAGCCGTTACTATGTTACCGTTATTATTAATAAATTAATATTTTGTTACTCTATATATACCACTTAGATACACTTCTATTAGAGTATGATGATATTTATATTATTATATTAAATTAGCCGTTGCAAAATTAGTCGTCGTAAAATTAGCTGTTAGAAATTAGTCGTTACTATGTTACTGTTATTATTAATAAATTAATATTTTGTTACTCTATATATACCACTTAGATACACTTCTATTCTCACACTCTTTATTACATTAATTTCAAGTATTTTAATTAATTAATTAAGTGGGACCACAACAGGGACTAAAGTTAGTTCCTCCTAATGAAGAAGAGAGAGATGTTTTGAATTTCTATTACTGTTTATGACGCAAAAACTGATGTGAAATTACTTTTTATGACAGGTAAACCATAAATAAAAATTAGGATGAATTTCCTATTAGAGATGGTTTAAGAATCCTGCATGTGTGATATGTGGCTGCAACAACAAATTGGCATTGTCGATTTCTTCAAGCACTCCAGTGATCGAACGGTTTTCTAGATACTTTGTCTCTCTCTTCGCGTTGGCCTCTCTCTTCTCATTGCTTCCTCACCAAAATTGTTATATCCAAATTTTTCAATAAGTTCAGCCATTGATCAAAGATCTTACCATTTTTGTTTTTCTTTTTCAATCTCTCTCTTACTGAAAGCTTCATTCACGATTTCGTTAAAAATATTAGTACCGATTTCAATAAAAATCGTTATTTCTCTCATATTTGTGTTTAACACGCTGTAATGCTTATTTCACTGTCTAACGTTTATTTCATTTAATTTTTATAACAAGTTATAATTTTTTAAAAATTATTTATTTTTATATCTTTTAAATTAAATATAAATTTTTTAATTTTTTTTATAATAAATAAATATCACTTTTTAAGCACTATAATATTTACCTATCAGCAAACCCAAAGTTTTAATAATTTGTTACCAGAAAGCAGGGAAAGGTGTTGTATGTAGCGCCATGTGTTAGTGTCGCCATCCATGTATATATAGTTGGTAAATTTTATGATATTTTTTATTGTAGTGTCTAAATTATTAGTACAATTTTTTATTTCAAAATGAAATTAATTTTTAAATTGATCAAATAATACTTAAAATTATAATTTAGTTTACATTTTTTCTCTCGTTATTAACTTTCTTTCTGACAAAAGTAACTCTCTAATTGCTTCTCAAAAAATATAGAAAATTATTTATTATTTTCTGTTTCGATTTTTTAAAGCACAAACAGATGACTAAAAAATTTGAAAAAATTATTCTTTTGTTCTCGAAGTAGGAATAAATGAACTAATTATATATGAATTAATAGTGAAATTAATTTTTAAAAGATAAAATAATTTTTAAATTTATTTGTGAAATATTTTTTAATTAAATTGATCCTTTAAAAATTACGAATTCTTCAGTTATTTCATTAACAATTTTTATTAATAATTAATAACGTAAAATACTAATTGAAAGCATTAGTAATACCTAATATGTCTAATTGAATGCTGACTAAATATATTTATCAAAATTTATTGATTTAGTCGTTAAGTTATATTAGGAATATAGTTTATGTAATTAGAAAAAATGACTAAAGTATTAGATATTTATAAATATATTTAGTCAATGTTCAATTAGACATGTCGAGTATTATGAATGTTGTCAATTAATGTTCTACATCATCAATCGTTAACAGAAATTGTTAATAGAATGATTGAAGAATAAATATAATTAATTTATAATCTTTAAAAAATCAATTTAATTAAAAAAATATTTTAAAGACTAATTTAAAAAATATTCACAAAAATTAAATACCAACAATAAATACCAAATCATAAATATCATTATCAAATATCAAAAACAAAACTTAACAGAACTAAAAATAAAAAAAATTAGCAACAAAAATTACCAAATACATATTATTAAATACTAAAAACTGAAACCAATAAGACAACATACTACCAGTAATTCTCAAAGGATCCTAATAAAAAATACCATGACCAACAATGGACTAAAGAATAGTAGCCAGAAATCAAGAACAATCAACAACAAAAATTAAAAAAGGAACAACAATTAATCACCTTAAATCAGAAATCAATAAATATATCAATTAAAATTTAAAAGCAGCATACTCACTTCTTCAAAAATTAAAAAAACAGCAACAATAGAGTAATAAATCTATTTTTAACAACACAAAATCAATAATTTAACTTCAATCCACATTCAAAAATCAATAAATCACTAAACAAAGCATAAAAGTAAGACCTGAAGAAGTGAAAAATCCTATAAGTCTGTAAGCAGTGCGCTAACTTCTGATGGAGAGCAAAGCGACGAATAGACGACAGTTAACGACAAGATCACGACGAACAGGAAGCTACAAGAGAGTGACTGGGTTTGAAATAAGGGGAAGGAGGAGACCACAGAGACGCCGACAATAACAGATGACGACGGCAAAACCCTAATTTTTTTGTTAGAACTTAAAATCCTAATTTTTTAACTTTCAAACTTCGCTTTTCAATTATAAATGTCACCAAAGGGGTATTGGGAAAGAAGGGATGGATGAGGGTGACGTATTTATGCGTTAGTTTTTTTTTTATAAGTTCAAAATGATGATATTTTTAAGAATTGGTCGGTTTTTAATCCAGTTCAACCAGTCGATTACCAACCGATTCAATAATTTTTGAACAATTTTTATTTAGACAATTTTACACACTGGATCAGACTATTTTTTTTTGTCGGTTTTCAGTTGAACCTGATTGACTGATTTGGTCCGATTTTTAAAATATTGATCTACTCAAGGCCACTGTCGTTATTGACCAAGTGCATCATTGGAATTTGGAGCGTGTAAAATACGTGTCATTCTTTGTGGGGAAGGTGAAAGGTAAGGTGTTTGATTAATTTTTAAAGAATACATGACAATATTAATGGCATGTGATTTTCTACTGAAGGCCACCGTCAATAATTGTAGAATTTAGAAAAGACAGGATTTACACGCTATTTTACACGCTATCAATGATAAACTACTAAAAATAGAAAGAAAGAATCCAATGACTTATGCAGGAAGGTAGACTTCAGAATTTATGCACTACAATGATCAAGACTTTAGAATTTGGCTTTATAATATGGTGTTTAATTTGTCCTCTATAATTTTTTTATAAAAATAATTTGATTTTATAAATCTTTTCTATCATAATCTATAATATCTTGACGAAGTCAACATAGTTTCAAAAAATTTATATTTCTATAATGTTATTATGGACCAAAACACTAGTTAAGACTAAATTATACACTTTGTGACTAATTAGTTAGGCTGCGTTTATTTACGCATGGGACATTGAAACAAGGACATTAAGATACAAAATCGTGTTTAGCAAATGAAATATAAATAAAAATAATGTTAAAAAATATTGAATTAGTGTATTTTGTATCTATCCTGACAAAAAAAACACAAAAACACTAACAAAAAATATAATTTTTTTATTATTTTTATTAATTTTTTAAACGAACAGATCGCATTGTTTGTAGATCTACTTAACCCACTTTTCTACTTTATGAAAACTATTTGTTAAGCTTGAGTGTGTTAATAATAGCAATAAAAATAAAAATAAAACATAGATATTAGCTTTGTTTATGTTGTTCAACAATACCACTATAGTAGCTAAAGTCTCATCATTATATATATTTAAAAAATTAATTACTAAACCATTCATTATATATTTATGTGTAAATATATATGTTATTAGATTATTTTTAATATATATATTTTAATATGTATTATATACTAATAATAATAAATTTAGTAATTAATTTTTAGTAGTACCTAACATGATTGTTTATTTTAACCAATACATTCAAATGAATAATAAATTGAAGAAACTAGTATTTTTCATCCAGAAAGAATTTTAACTATATATACTGTTAGGTACTAGAGATCAAGAGAGGACGAAGATGAATCTTGTCTGAACAAGAACAAGCAGAGTTGAATTTGTTGTAATCACAGAGAGAGAATTTGATGTGAAAGAGAACTTTTGCATTATTGATAGATTGCTTAACTAACTGTACAAGTACACAAGCATGAGTTTATATAGAAGAGTAGCTAATTGAATAAAGAAACCATCCTAACAGAATTATCTAATAACTAAAAGAAGGTAACCAATAGAATGGGAATATACATTCTTGGATTTCTTGCAGTCTAAGTTATATCCCTTTTACTAGTCTTATGCTCAACACACCTGCAAACTCATGGTCAGTTTGTACAAGACTCTGAGTTTGGTTTTAAACTTATCAAAAGTAGAGGGAAAAAAAAAGAGAGGGATTTTGTCAGTAAATCAGCTGGGATGTGAACTATCACTAATTGCCTTCTGTTAGCTCTTTCTCTAATTGAATGTAGATCTAAATCAAAATACTTTATTTTATTGTTAAAAATAGGATTACCTGTATGAATGCACTAATGTTATCACTATAAATTATTGGTGTATGATACGGATTCTACAAATTTAATCCATCGACAAATGTATCGGGTCACATCAAGTAAGAACTCACGTGAGTGAGGTTGATTCTACAAAGATTGATAGATCAAAAACTTTAATCAACTGACTATTTTAGTTAAACAAATCAAATTCAATCTGGTTTAAGCTAAGAGCTAAATATCTTGACAGTGAAGTAAATGATTGGAGAGTAAATAGCAAGGAAATAAATAACTGAAATTAGAGAGTGGAAAAGTAAATGCCTGAGAATTTAAAGTGCTGAAAAATAAATTACAATAATTTTAATGTGGAAAAAATAAATGACAAGAAATGTAAATTATTGGAATGTACAAGAAGTAATGAGAATGAACATTAAATGGAAAGCAAATAATCAGAAAGGGAAAAGACAGAATAAGGGAGGATTATTGGGGTACAGAAATATTGAATTCTCTGGATCAAATTGATTTTCATCTCATCTTCAATCATGCAATTTATTGATCTCTTGGCAAATTATAAGTGATCGAAACCTAATTTCTTGGTGAATTAATCTCTCTTAACTTGATCAATTACCAATTTCATGATCTAATTGCTCATGAGAAAAGATGAGATTGGTATCTGATTTAGAGCCACACAATCCCATAAACCCAAATTATGGGTTGATTAAATGTCACAATGTCAATCTCAAACCCAGATTTAGACAATTGTGAAAAAGAACTTCAAGCACTAAATCTATGATTCCTTTCCCAAGGTTCACATAGAATCTATGTAGATTCAAATTCTTTTCTAAGATATTTGAATTCTTGAATTGAAGAACGAAGATTCTTTCTAGCAAATCAAATAAAAGATGAAGAAGAGAAAAAGATAAAATCACAATCGATCTATCAAATTTCAATAGAACTCTTTTCCACAATGAAGGAAAGTTAGCTACTTATAGCTTACAGAGAAAAGTATAAAAGTCATGGAAAGAAAAATGTAAAAGTAGCGTAAAAATAGAGTATCAAAAGTGAAAATCCAAGTCCCCTCTCCCTGGGATTTATATACTACTCCTACTTGCAAATTTAAATTCAAATTAAACTCAAATTACAATTGAAATTTCATTTCTAACTAACTTATGATGGGCCAGCATATTGTGTGAAGAAGGGCATTGAGTGGCATGCCACTTTGGTGACACGCCCAAGTTGTGCAAGTCTTTGATCTTCTCTGGGTTCTTTTCTTGGCGTGCCACGCTCTCTGGCATGCCCATCACATGCCCAGTATTAAGAGTTGGCATGCCACTTTGTAACACCCTACCATACAGAGTCTTATGCTTAAGTTATAATTCAGAGATGACAAGGTATTACGACCTCTAAAATAAAAATTTAGTACGTATAGTAGTGTGAATGATTGATTATAACTAGAAGCCCTTGAGGAAAAAGGGGTAAAACAAAATCGTAACTTGAAAAGCGCAACACTCCGATCGAAAACGTAACGGACAAAGGATAAGATAACGCTAGATTATGTATATACAAAGGAGTGCCAAAAACAGGAATATCAAAACTCAAAATCCGGTTGCGAAGATAACCGGTCCGAGCATACAAATATATATACATGTAAATTTATAAAGCAATAAACCCAAAGAAAACCCCAAGGGACAAAATACAGAAAGCCTATTCTCCAAAATCTCCTCTAAGAGGAGTCATCACAGTTTGTATTATTTAGTGGAGATAAAAGTATCTGAGCAACACATATAAACCAAAATAGAGTCCCGAGAACCAAAGGTCTTCGCTAATCCAGAAGACTCCAGCATGCTTCAGCGAGAAGCCTCACGTTCTGCATCTGAAAACCACAAAATCTACATGGGTGAGTACCGGAGGTTCTCAGTATAGCAACAGTGCCCACATATCTAACATGTAATGTCCTGGGAAAGCCAAAGGCAATCCTAGAACTTCCAACAGATAAATCAAAGCTTATAAATAGGCTAAACCATAAATGACAACTGACTAAAGATCTTCAATCTAACTAATACTTCCTTTTCCTTCCATCAGACCTCCCAACCACCAGCAGGAGTATAATATGGCAAACACAGTTATATCAGACAAGAGATATACAAATAGGAAACAGATACGACATTTAGACAATTAGCAAGTAATATGCAGTCAATTAGGCAATCTCAAACAATTCACATAATATGCATATGATGTATGCCTGTCCTAATGGCTGATGAGTCTCATCTGTCGGTTATAAAGCCAACCCGACAAGTCCTGGTAGCTAACCATTGGACTGTCCCTCTGTCGTGCATCCCCAACTCGAGTTATACTCAATATAATTCATAATTCATAATTCATATCCAACACCTTCACTGGTGTATATTCACGGGGGCGAGCTCATCCGAAACTTTCACAGTGTCCGACCACACTTACGACATAGGATGGAGTCTCCACCTGGAGCACGTGGTGGCTAGCCACTGCTTTCTTCCAGGGAAACTCGTATCTCAGATAGTGGAAGTGTAATATTCACCCCCCAAAACCGTGACCATAGACCCCTTTTGGTCACCCCAAAAAACCGTGACCATAGACCCCTTTAAGTCACCCTTGTTTAAAAAACGGTGACCATAGACCCTTTTTGGTCACCTCAAAAAACCGTGACCATAGATGTCTTTTGGTCACCCCTATAAACCGTGACCATAAACCTTTTTAGGCCATCCCTTTTTAAAAAACTGCAACCATAGCTTTTTTTTGTCACGGTAAAAAACCGTGACCATAGAGAGTCTATGGTCACGATTTTTTACCGTGGGTAAAAAAAACCGTGGCCATAGACCCAAAATGTTGTAGTGTATGCAATCATACTTTGCTATAAATCAATCATGGCTCCACCGTAATCTGGCAATAACTCAGCCATCCGCCTCATAGCTCAATCCAGAACCAGCCAATTTATCAACAAATACAACCCTTCGGCTCATGGCACATAAAGCACTTCCACCTCCATCCTCCGTATCTCATATAATCATCTTTGATAATCATTGATCATAAATTTTCCCCTTTCTTCATTCGCAACTTACCACATCTCCTAGCTCCTTTCTCGTTGCTAGGCATATCATAATGATTTAAGGCATAAGGGGTGAGATCAGAGGCTTAGAAGTATGAAATTTGGTTTTGAAAACTCAAAAATCAACAGTGGAGAGAAAACAAGGTCACGCGTGCGTGTCGCCTACGCGCATGCGTGGAAAAGCCAAAAGTACATCAACGTGTATGCGTCGCCCATGCATACGTGTGGATGAGAAAATGGCCAAGTGACGCGTACGCATGGATGCGTTTTGTGCCCCACGCACAAAACCAGCACAATTCTCGCATAACTCTCGGGGAGTTGACTGGGCATTTGGTGTACGCGTCGGCCACGCCTACGCATGGGTGCGTGTTCTCCAAAAAATTTTCTAAGTTAAAACTGCAGAATTCACATATTCAAACTCTAATCTTCCGACGGACATAACTTCTTCGTTTCAAATCATTTTTCACCCGTTCTTCGAACGGCATACACATCCCGGATCCAAGTTTATTTCTAAACAAGTTTGGCATAAAACGGGGATCCAGAGTCCAAGTTATGCTCTATCAAAGTATGCCCAAAAACCATATTTTCATACAAAACCACAAAGTGCCATTTTCAAAATAAGCCAATTTCAATCCTTTTCAAAATCAACCAAGACATACCAATTTCAACCCTTTTAAAAATCAATCAAAATATACCAAAAATCAACCTCAAGCCTCCTCAACTCATACATTAACATTTTCACCAAAATTCACAAAAACCACTAACCAACCATTTTAACCCATCTCAATCAAATGACTAAATTTCAAATACATTAACATGTCATATATCCTTCCTCATCCCAACTTCCAGCAACATTGGTGCACGGAATTGTGACCATCAATAATGGCTCCAAAGACTTGGTGCTCTCAAACGTGAATCACACTTTATCACAACTCCGCACAACTAACCAGCAAGTGTACTGGGTCGTCCAAGTAATACCTTACGTGAGTAAGGGTCGATCCCACAGAGATTGTTGGTATGAAGCAAGCTATGGTCATCTTGTAAATCTCAGTCAGGCGGATTTAACTAATTTAAGAGATTATTGGTTTAAATATGATTAATAAAAATAAACAGAAAGTAAAGATAGAGTTACTCATGTAATCCAATGGTGGGAATTTCGGATAGGTGCATGGAGGTGCTGTGTTCCTTTTGAATCTCTACTTTCCTGCTGTTTTCATCCAATTCTTCTTATTTCTTTCCATGGCAAGCTGTATGTAGGGCATCACTGTTGTCAATGGCTACATCCCATCCTCTCAGTGAAAATGGTCCAAATGCTCTGTCACAGCACGGCTAATCATATGTGGTTCTTAATCAGGTTGGAATAGAATCCAGTGATTCTTTCATTGTATTGAAACTTGAGGTACAGCAGAGCTCCACACCCTTAATCTATGGTGTGTAGAAACTCCACCGTTGAAATTACATAAGTGAAAGGTTCAGGCATGGCTGAATGGCCAGCCCCCATGATCTGAGAACTAAACGTCCCAAGATGTCTAATACAATAGTAAACTATCCTATTTGTACTAGACTAGCTACTAGGGTTTACAGGAGTAAGTAATTGATGCATAAATCCACTTCCAGGGCCCACTTGGTGTATGTTTGGGCTGAGCTTGATCTGTCCACGAGCTTAGGCTTCTTTTGGAGTTGAACGCCAAGTTGTAACGTGTTTTGGGCGTTCAACTCCGGTTCGTGAGGTGTTTCTGGCGGTTGACTCCAGACAGCAACATGGAACTGGCGTTGAGGGCCAGTTTACGTTATCTAATCACGACGTTGAGCGCCAGTTTACATCGTCTAATCACGAATAAAGTATGGACTATTATATATTGCTGGAAAGCTCTGGATGTCTACTTTCCAACGCCGTTGAGAGCGCGCCATTTGGAGTTCTATAGCTCTAGAAAATCCATTTCGAGTGCAGGGAGATCAGATTCCAACAGCATCAGCAGTCCTTTGTCAGCCTCCTTATCAGAGTTTTGCTCAGGTCCCTCAATTTCAGCTAGAAATTACCTGAAATCATAGAAAAACACACAAGCTCATAGTAAAGTACAGAAATGTGAATTTAGCATAAAAACTAATGAAAACATCCCTAAAAGTAACAAGATCATACTAAAAACTACCTAAAAACAATGCCAAAAAGCGTATAAATTATCCGCTCATCACAACACCAAACTTAAATTGTTGCTTGTCCCCAGCAAATGAAAATCAATTAGGATAAAAAGAAGAGAATATACTATAAATTCCAAAATATTAATGAATATTAATTCTAATTAGATGAGCGGGACTTGTAGCTTTTTGCTTCTGAACAGTTTTGGCATCTCACTTTTTCCTTTGAAGTTCAGAATGATTGGCTTCTATAGGAACTTAGAATTTCAGATAGTGTTATTGATTCTCCTAGTTAAGTTTGTTGATTCTTGAATACAGCTACTTTTATGAGTGTTGGCCGTGGCCCTAATCATTTTGTTTTCCAGTATTACCACCGGATACATAAATGCCACAGACACATAACTGGGTGAACCTTTTCAGATTGTGACTCAGCTTTGCTAAAAGTCCCCAATTAGAGGTGTCCAGGGTTCTTAAGCACACTCTTGTTGCCTTGGATCACAACTTTATTTCTTTCTTTTTCTTTTTTTTCTTTTTGGACCTGCATGCCACAAGCACATGGTTAGGGACAGCTTGATTTAGCCGCTTAGGCTTGTATTTATTTCCTTGGGCCCTCCTATCCATTGATGCTCAAAGCCTTGGATCCTTTTTTACCCTTGCCTTTTAGTTTTAAGGGCTAATGGCTTTTTTTTCAAGCTTTTGTTTTTTACTTCTTTTTCTTGCTTCAAGAATCAATTTCATGATTTTTCAGATCATCAATAACATTTCTCTTTGTTCATCATTCTTTCAAGAGCTAACAATTTTAACATTCATAGAAGTTGTCTTGATGGGCTTTGGAGATGAATCTTTCCATCTCCCATGACTCGGAGGTGGAAGCTTTTGTCTTTCCTTTTCCTTTTCTAGAGGATTCTCCGGCCTTGGGTGCCATCAATGGTTATAGAAAAAAACAAAAAGCTTATGCTTTTACCACTCCAAACTTAAAATATTGCTCGCCCTCGAGCAAGAGAAGAAAGAAGAGAAGAAGAAGAAGAAGAAGAAAATACGGAAGAGAAGAGGAGGTGTAGGTTTCGGCCAAGGTATAGAAGAGGGGGTTGTGTTGTGTGAAAATGAAGTAGAATGGAGGGGTATATATAGGGAGGGGGAGAGGGTAGGTTCGGCTATTTAGGGTGGGTTTGGGTGGGAAAGATTTTTGAATTTTGAAGGTAGGTGGAGTTTATGGGGAAGAGTGGAGGGATGTGAGTGGTGAAGGGGGTAATTGGGAAGAGAGATTGAGGTGATTGGTGAAGGATTTTGGGGAAGAGTGTTTCTTGGAAAGAGAGAATGAATGTTGAGAAGAGGAGAGAATATGTTAGGTGGAGATCCTGTGGGGTCCACAGATCCTGAGATGATCCTGTGGGGTCCACAGATCCTGAGGTGTCAAGGATTTACATCCCTGCACCAATTAGGCATGTAAAATGCCTTAGTATACCATTCTGGCGTTTAAACGCCGAGGTGGTGCACGTTCTGGGCGTTCAACGCCCATGTGCAGCATGTTTCTGGCGTTGAACGCCAGTTCCATGCTTGTTACTGGCGTTCAGCACCAGCTTTCCTCAGGGCACATTCCTGGCGTCCAAACGCCAGGATGTTGCTTGTTTCTAGCGTTCAGTGCCAGATCCATGCTCTGTTCTGGCGTTGAACGCCAGCTAGATGCACCTTACTGGCGTTTAAACGCCAGTAAGTCCTTCCTCTAGGGTGTGATTTTTCCTTTGCTGTTTTTGATTCTGTTTTTAATTTTAATATTTTTTTCGTGACTCCTCATGATCATGAACCTACTAAAACACAAAATAACAATAAAATAAAAAGAAAATTAGATAAATAAAAATTGGGTTGCCTCCCAACAAGCACTCTTTTAATGTCACTAGCTTGACAGTGGGCTCTCATGGAGCCTTAGAGAAGTTCAGAGCATGATGAAAGTTTTCCAACACCAAACTTAGAGTTTGAATGTGGGATCCTCTCAACACCAAACTTAGAGTTTGGTTGTGGCCTCCCAACACCAAACTTAGAGTTTGATTGTGGGGGCTCTTTTTGACTCTGTACTGAGAGAAGCTCTACACGCTTACTCTCCCTTGTTACAGAAGGATGGCCGTGTGCCTTAAACACAAGGTAGTCCCCATTCAATTGAAGGACTAATTCTCCTCTGTTAACATCAATCACAGCACCTGCTGTGGCTAGGAAAGGTCTTCCAAGGATGATGCATTCATCTCCTTCCTTCCTAGTATCTAAGATTATGAAATCAGTAGGGATGTAAAGGCCTTCAACCTTTACCAACACATCCTCTACTAATCCATAAGCTTGTCTTACTGACTTGTCTGCCAATTGTAATGAGAATAAGGCAGGCTGTACCTCAATGATCCATAGTTTCTCCATTACAGATAGTGGCATAAGATTTATCCCTGACCCCAGGTCACACAGAGCCTTGTTAAAGGTCATGGTGCCTATAGTATAGGGTATTGAGAATTTGCCAGGATCTTGTCTCTTTTGAGGTAAGATTTTCTGAACCCATGTGTCTAGTTCACTAATGAGCAAGGGAGGTTCATCTTCCCAAGTCTCATTACCAAACAACTTGGCATTCAGCTTCATGATAGCTCCTAGATATTGAGCAACTTGCTCTCCAATCACATCTTCATCCTCTTCTGAGGAAGAATAGTCTTCAGAGCTCATGAATGGTAGAAGGAGATTTAGTGGAATCTCTATGGTCTCTATATGAGCCTCACATTCCTTTAAGTCCTCAATGGGGAACTCCTTCTTGTTTAAGAGACGTCCCAGGAGGTCTTCCTCACTAGGATTTTTGTCCTTCTCCTCCCTTGTGCATTCGGCCATATTGATTACATCAATGGCCTTGCACTCTCCTTTTGGATTCTCTTCTGTATTGCTTGGGAGAATACTGGGAGGAGTTTCAATAACTTTCTTACTCAGCTGGCCCACTTGTGCCTCCAAATTTCTGATGGAGGACCTTGTTTCACTCATGAAACTTAGAGTGGCCTTAGACAGATCAGAGACTAAATTTGCTAAGTTAGAGGTATTCTATTCATAATTCTCTGTCTGTTGCTGAGAAGATGATGGATAAGGCTTGATATTGCTGAGCCTATTTTTTCCACCATTATTAAAGCCTTGTTGAGGCTTTTGTTGATCCTTCCATGAGAAATTCTGATGATTTTTCCATGATGAATTATAGGTGTTTCCATAAGGTTCACCTATGTAATTTACCTCTGCCATTGTAGGGTTCTCAGGATCATAAGCTTCTTCTTCAGAAGATGCCTCTTTAGTACTGTTGGATGCATTTTGCCATCCATTCAGACTTTGAGAAATCATGCTGACTTGCTGAGTCAACACTTTGTTCTGAGCCAATATGGCTTTCAGAGCATCAATTTCAAGAACTCCCTTCCTTTGAGGCATCCCATTATTCACAGAATTCCTCTCAGAAGTGTACATGAACTGGTTATTTGCAACCATGTCAATAAGTTCTTGAGCTTCTGCAGGCATTTTCTTTAGGTGAATGGATCCACCTGTAGAATGGTCCAATGACATCTTAGAGAAATCAGATAGACCATAATAGAATATATCTATCATGGTCCATTCTGAAAACATGTCAGAAGGACATCTTTTGGTCATCTGTTTGTATCTTTCCCAAGCTTCATAGAGGGATTCACCATCTTTTTGTTTGAAGGTCTGAAAATCCACTCTAAGCTTGCTCAGCTTTTGAGGAGGAAAGAACTTAGCCAAGAAGGCCGTGACCAGCTTATCCCAGGAGTCCAGGCTATCTTTAGGTTAAGAGTCCAACCATGCTCTAGCTCTGTCTCTTACAGCAAAAGG